>NC_057801.1:529332881-529414453 GCF_018294505.1 Triticum aestivum | reverse complement strand
CGGCGAGATCGCGAGGTGTCGGCGGAGCTCCAGCGACGGGGCACGGGATCTGCGGCGGTGGAGCACCGGCGAAGGGCGGGGACGGGCGGCGGGCGCCGGGCGATGGGGTCGCCGGCGGGCGGAGGCGGCGGGGCACGGGCGCGGGACGCGGGGTGCGATGGGCTTCGGGGGCCCCTCGAAAGACTGGCAGGCCGGCGGCGGCACGCGGTGGCCGGGGCCATGTGGCGGCGGCGGGTTAGACGCGGGAGGCGGGTGGACGCGTCCGTCGGCGGGTGAGGAAGTCCTGGATTAGGGGGTATCCGGACAGCCGGACTATATACTTTGGCCGGACTGTTGGTCCGTGAAGATACAAGACTCAAGACTTCGCCCCGTGTCCGGATGGGACTCTCCTTTGCGTGGAAGACAAGCTTGGCGATCCGGATATTATATTTCCTTCTTTGTAACCAACTCCATGTAAACCCTAGACCCCTCCGGTGTCTATATAAACCGGAGGGTTTAGTCCTCAGGGGGACGATCACAATCATAATCATCAGAGGCTAGCTTCTAGGGTTTAGCCTCTACGATCTCGTGGTAGATCAACTCTTGTAATACCCATATCATCAATATCAATCAAGCAAGAAGTAGGGTTTTACCTCCATCGAGAGGGCCCGAACCTGGGTAAACATTGTGTCCCTTGCCTCTTGTTACCATTAGCCTAAGACGCACAGATCGAGACTCTTACCCGAGATCCGCCGGTTTTGACACCGACATTGGTGCTTTCATTAAGAGTTCCTCTGTGTCGTCGCTGCAAGGCTTGATGGCTCCTTCAATCGTCAGCAACACGGTCCAGGGTGAGACTTTTCTCCCCAGACAGATCTTCGTGTTCGACGGCTTCGCACTTCGGGCCAATTCGCATTGCCAATTGGAGCAGATCGACGGCTACACCCCTGGCCACTAGGTCAGGTTCGGAAACCTGAACTACACGGCCGATATCCGCGGAGACTTCATCTTCAACGGGTTCGGGCCTGCGCCAGGAGCACCGGAGAATCACGATGAGCACGGCTTAGACCTGCTGTCGGACAATGCTCGGGATATCACCCCTGTAGGAGCCTCAGACCTAAATTCGGAGCAGATTGCATTGCCCAAGCACGGGTGGATGGACCCCGCCCCGCAGGCCGCACACTCATCGGCGGTAGAGCCGAACACAGGCCTCACCCCCAAAGAAGCATGTGACGATGTACCCCCGGACTCATATCCGGATGTAGGTTCCAGTCCATGCGCTCCCGAGCCCACCGAACCTGGTTGGGCTCCGGTAATGGAGTTCACCGCTGCGGATATCTTCCAGCACTCGCCCTTTGGCAACGTGCTGAACTCGTTAAAGTCTCTCTCTTTGTCAGGAGACTCTTGGCCGAACTATGTCCGGCTCGAGTGGGAAGTAGGTGACGAAGGAATTCTGTGCCCACCCACCACCCACTTCGTAGCCACTGTCGATGATGTATCAGACATGCTTGACTTCGACTCCGATGATACCGACGGTATGGACGTTGGCGTAGGAGACGATTCAGAACCAAGAGGGCACTGGACTGCCACCTTGTCATATGACATTTACATGGTGGATACGCCTAAAGAAGATGACGGCGACAAACCGGAGGATAAAACCCCCGGACAAAAGCGAAAACAACGGCGCAGACACCGCTCCAAGTACAACAACAGTAAAAATAGCGATAATAGCGCTAGAAAGATCGACACCCCAGTCAACTCCGAAGGCAACAACGATCATATGGACCCAGCAATGGAGCAGGATGAGCTAGGTCACACCAAACACAGCTCGGAGCAGACGCCCGATCACAATGATCCCGAGTGACGAATTCATCAAACCGCCCCGGGACAAGAGCACAGTCCGGATGACGAGGCATTCATCATCCCGGAAACATGCTTGGAACGAGATAACCTCCATAGAAGGCTTATGTCCACTACAAGAAGTCTAAAGAAGCAGAAGCAAAGGCTTAAGGCCGCAGTGGAAACGCTCAATCACAGATGGAATAAAGTGCTAGACATTGAAGAAAAGTACGGCGATGATGGCCACACAAAGAGCTACCCAAAACGCAAGCTGCTGCCAGAATTCAATGATGAGGCCGTTCCGCCAAAAAACAATACGGCCAGGAGGCCGGACAAACCACTTCGCAACCGCAATAGAGCAGCTACCGGCTCCGCACACGATTTTACGCGAGCTCCTGGATAAAAAAGCCGGCGCGGCTAGGTCCATCTATGGATCTAAAGGACATACGCCGGCGCAGGACTATGGTCACCAAAATGATCATATCGATCGGATACCAGTTCGGAATCAGCACCGGACACAACAACAGCCAACGGCATGCCACAACACGTCTAGATACAGAGGGGCTGCTCACCCCCTGTGCTTCACCGAAGAGGTGCTGGACCATGAATTTCCACAGGGTTTTAAACCTGTGAACATAGAGGCATACGACGGAACGACAGACCCAGGGGTCTACATCGAGGAGTTTATCCTGCATATCCACATGGCTCGTGGGGACGACCTCCACGCCATCAAATACCTTCCCCTCAAGTTGAAGGGACCAGCTCAACACTGGTTGAAAAGCCTCCCTGAAAATTCAATTGGAAGTTGGGAGGAACTCGAGCATGCTTTCAGGGCCAATTTTCAAGGGACCTATGTCCGGCCTCCGGATGCGGATGATTTAAGTCACATAATTCAACAGCCCGAAGAGTCCGCCCGCAAGCTTTGGAACAGATTCCTCACTAAGAAGAATCAAATTGTCGATTGTCCGGATGCCGAAGCCTTAGCGGCCTTCAAACACAGCATCCGGGACGAGTGGCTCGCCAGACACCTCGGCCAAGAAAAGCCGAGGACAATTGAGGGAGTCCTGGACTAGAGGGTGTCCGGATAGCCGAACTATCATCATTGGCCAGACTCCAAGACTATGAAGATACAAGATTGAAGACATCGTCCCGTGTCCGGATGGGACTTTCCTTGGCGTGGAAGGCAAGCTTGGCAATACAGATATGTAGATCTCCTACCATTGTAACCGACTCTGTGTAACCCTAGCCCTCTCCGGTGTCTATATAAACCGGAGGGTTTTAGTCCGTAGGACGAACAACAATCATACCATAGGCTAGCTTCTAGGGTTTAGCCTCCTTGATCTCGTGGTAGATCTACACTTGTACTACCCATATCATCAATATCAATCAAGCAGGAGTAGGGTTTTACCTCCATCGAGAGGGCCCGAACCTGGGTAAAAACATCGTGTCCCTTGTCTCCTGTTACCATCCGCCTAGACGCACAATTCTGACACCGACATTGGTGCTTTCATTGAGAGTTCCTCTGTGTCGTCACCTATAGGCCCGATGGCTCCTTCGATCATCAACAATAACGAGGTCCAGGGAGAGACTTTTCTCCCCGGGCAGATCTTCGTATTCGGCGGCTTCGCACTGCGGGCCAATTCGCTTGGCCATCTGGAGCAGATCGAAAGCTACGCCCCTGGCCATCAGGTCAGATTTGGAAGTTTGAACTATACGGCCGACATCCATGGAGACTTGATCTTCGACGGATTCGAGCCACAGCCGAGCGCGCCGCACTGTCACTATGGGCATGATTTAGCTCTGCTGCCGGACAGTGCCCTGGAGGCCGCACAAGAGTCTGCTCCGACCCTTGGCTCGGAACCGACTGCACCAATCGAGGATGGGTGGCTGGACACCACCTCGGGGGCTGCTACCTCTACGGCGATAGAGCCGAATATCGACCCTGTCCCTTGTGAAGCTCGTGACTCCAAGGTGCCGGACACTTCTCCGGACTCCGAACCTTCCACGCCCCTGCCAATCGAATCTGATTGGGCGCCGATTATGGAGTTCACCGCTGCGGAAATCTTTCAGCACTCGCCTTTTGGCGACATCCTGAATTCGCTAAAATGTCTCTCTTTATCAGGAGAGCCCTGGCCGGATTATGGTCAGAACGGCTGGATGCGGACGACGAAGAAATTCAAAGCCCACCCACCACCCACTTCGTAGCCACTATCGATGACTTAACCGACATGCTAGACTTCGACTCCGAAGATATCGACGGTATGGACGACAATGCCGGAGACGACCAAGAACCCCCGCCTATAGGGCACTGGAAGGCCACCTCAACTCACGATGTTTATATGGTGGACACACCCAAAGGAAGCGATAACGAGGAACAACGGGATGCGGCGAAGGATAACTCCCTCGAAAAACAGCCGAAACGGCGCCGCAAGCGCCGCCCAAAGTCCCGCCTCGACAATGACGGCACCCATACGGACCCAGCCATAGAGCAGGACGAACCGGTGGACGACGAACATGCCCCCGAGCAACCATCCGAACAGGATAAATTGGATAAACAATCCATCCCCGGTGAAAACAACAGTCCGGATGATCTCAAGCCGGACACATCGTTGGAACAGAAGAACCTCCAAAAAAGGCTTGTCGCCACTTCACGAAGTCTAAAGAAGCAGAAGCGGAAGCTCAAAGCAGCGGAAGACGTACTCAGGATGAGATGGAGCAAAGTACTCAAGACCGCAGACAAATATGGCGATAGTCGCCAAACAAAAAGCTACCCAAAGCACAAACTACTGCCCGAATTTGACGAGGAGGCCGTAGAGCTCCCACAATCAAAGAACAAAGAGGCCGCCCGGTCGGATAGACGACCACATGACAAACAAAGAGCGACAAGCAGCGCCGCACATAAGCCGGCACGCGATCCACATAAGGATCCTCACAAAAACGATGGCCCGATCAGATCCATCTATGGGCCAAGAAAGCAAGCCCCAGAAAGCAATACAATACATCGAGTATTCGAACATCACGGTACAACCAAATACAGGGGCGCCGCACACCCCTTATGTTTCACTGATGAGGTGCTGGATCATGAATTTCCAGCGGGATTCAAACCCGTAAACATAGAGGCATACGATGGAACAACAGACCCTGGAGTCTGGATTGAGGATTACATCCTGCACATACATATGGCTAGAGGAGATGACCTCCACGCCATAAAATACTTACCCCTCATGCTCAAAGGGCCAACCCAGCACTGGCTCAAAAGCCTCCCAGAAAATACCATTGGAAGTTGGGAAGAGCTCAAGGGTGCATTTCAGGCAAATTTTCAGGGGACTTACGTCCGCTCTCCGGATGCAGACGATTTAAGTCACATAACTCAACAGCCCGGAGAGTCAGCCCGCAAGTTCTGGAACAGGTTCCTCACCAAAAAGAACCAAATAGTCGACTGTCCGGACGCTGAAGCCTTAGCAGCCTTCAAACATAACGTTCGAGACGAATGGCTCGCCAGACACCTCGGCCAGGAAAAGCCAAGAACAATGGCCGCACTAACAAGCCTCATGACCCGCTTTTGCGCGGGAGAGGATAGCTGGCTGGCAAGATGCAGCACCAGCGACCCAAGTACATCCGAGGTCAGGGATGGAAATGGGAAACCACGACGCAGAAAGGACCAGCGCCGGACTAAGGGAAATGACCCAAAGAGCACGGCAGTCAACGCCGGATTCAAAACCTCTCGGCAGAACAACAAAACACTGCCTCTCAAGGACAATAGCGACGAGCTATCTAACCTAAAAAAAATCTTGGACAAGATATGCCAAATCCACAGCACCTCCGGGAAGCCTGCAAACCATACCCACAGAGAGTGTTGGGTCTTCAAATAGTCCGGCCGACTTAATGCCGAACACAAGGGGCTCGAAACACCAAGTGAGGATGATGACGAACTCCACAAGCAGAGCACCGACAAACAAAGGAACTTCCCACAAGAGGTCAAAACAGTAAACTCACTTCATGTGACAACGGGCAAAAATAGAGCAGCGCCCACCAAAGTACGCACCGCATGGTCCACCCCAGCGGAATCCCGACACTGGATGTCAAAACCAATCACCTTCGACCATCAGGATTACTCCGGAAGTATCCGGAACGCAGGATGGATTGCTCTGATATTAGATCCTATAATCAACAGACTACAATTTACACAAGTCCTAATGGACGGCGGCAGTGATCTAAACCTACTATATCAGGATACAATCCGTAGAATGGGGATAGACCCAACCAAAATACGCCATAACAACACTTTCTTTAAAGGAGTGATGCCAGGTCCAGATGCCCATTGTACGGGCTCCCTACCACTAGAAGTTGTGTTCGGTTCATCCGACAACTCCCGTCGCGAAAAGCTAATCTTCCACATCGCCCCATTTCAAAGTAGCTATCAAGCACTATTGGGACGCAAAGCTTTCGCCCGCTTTAATGCAATACCGCATTATGCATCTCTTACACTTAAAATGCCCGGTCCACGGGGCATCATTTTATTAAAGGGAAACTTCGAGTGTCCCTCGAATACGAAAGAACATGAGACTGCCTTGACAGCCACACACTAATCCGGCTTTGCTGATCAAAGCCCCTAAACAGGTCATTCAGACCCCGGACACGGTTAGGCGAGTCCGGTATAGATAAACAAGGGGCTTACTAGCCGCGCACCCCTTTACAAGGGGCTCCACGCATGCACAGAAAGAGACAATAAAGCTCAATTTTATTCATTCTTTGAATCATACTCTGTTTATTTCAAAATACATCTTTCGCACGAACTCTTTTTCCAACTAAGTTCTTCTCTTTTACAGATGAACACCGTGCTATACCCGTCCAGGATACGGCACAACGGAGACACAGGTGCAGACGTGCAGTAGGGACCCGTTGCAAGGATTCTTTTTAGATTAAGACCCTGCGTAAACCTTTTTTACTGTCTCTTGTTGATACACATCCCCCGGTTTTTTGCTATAACCAAGGAGGAGGCTGGTGTTTTGGCATCGGCCGCGCCAGAAATTTTCGCGCGTACCTGGACACTAGGGGCTTAGGGCATTGTTATGCCTGTTATCATAAAGACCGAATACCTTAGGGAGTGTTCTGCGTCTCGAGTTAGGCCCTATATGCATCAGCTCCGAATCATGTCTTTGGTCAAATGTTGGGTTTGCCCGGCTCCTGTGTTTTGCTGCCTTATGTTCCGCTCTATCGGCTAACGCGGCACCAGGAGAACTACTGCGATTGTGCCCCGGTTCGCCCAGGTGAGCACCTCAGTAGAGAAAGCCGAAAATTGACTGTCATGATATAGCGAGAGACTGGTCAACCACTCGATCGACCACCGCAATGTCTAGAATTCCTCCGCTTTAATGAAGGACCGTTTCCCGGTCAGGCACATACGCACCCCAAAACTCGGAGAGCACAGTGCCCCTAGGGGCTATATAGTAGCCCCACCATCGAACTCCTATGGCTAAGTGAAAGTGATAAAGCATTATAGTCCGGTTGCCTAGTTTGCTACGCTATCACCTCCTTCACAGGACCAAGACGTTGGATTAAGTGTGAAAATGCGCTTTTTTTGCAAACACCCCCGCACTATGTGCGTGGGGGCTGAAGCCGAAGACTGCCATCTTTCAGATTATATACACATATACGTCAACGGCCGCACAGGAGGTATTTTAACACTTGAACGCTCAAGTATAAAAAGGTGTTATATTATATTTGAAACATGGTTTCACACATCATACATGTCATTTGAACATAACGTTTTTCGAGCACTATGACTCTATTAAACGAGCGCCCTGCAGGACTTCCTCAAAATAGTGCTTGGCTCATAATCGGCTTTTGTCCGAATCCTGGGATGCAACGTCGGTGGCCTCCATCTCTGCCCAATATGTTTTGACACGGGCGAGAGCCATCCGTGCACCCTCTATGCATGCCGACCGCTTCATCGCCTTGATATGCGGCACCGCATCAAGGAACTACTGTACCAAGCCAGAATAACTCTTCGGATCGGGCCTGTTCGGCCACAAATGAGCCACAACATCCTTCATGGCAAGTCCGGACAACCTATTCAGCTCAGCCCACTTGGCCAAATGATCGGTCAATGGAAGTGGACGCTCCGGACTATGGAATTGCGACCAAAAAAGCTCTTCCATTCTGTGATCCTTTTGGCCCCGGAAGTGTACGACTGCGTCGGCGGCACTCGCCGCCAAATTCAGATAAGCATCCTCCGCACCCCACAACTGGCCCAACTGAGCATACTTCGGATCCGTGAATTTCCTATGCAGCAGAAAAGGCTTTCCAGTCGCAATATCCCCGGCCTGACGGAGCTCCTCCTTTATAGCCCTCATCGCAGAGCGGGCATCCTTGGCTTCGGCGGTGGCCTTCTTCAGGTCCCCTTGCTCCGCTCAGCGTTCTCTTTCAAGAAACTCATAGCAGTCGGTAGCATCCTTCAGCTTCACGGCCATTTCGGCCATTTCCTCCCTACTTCGGCAGTGAGCAGCCTGTTCGTCTTTTAGCTCTTCAGCAGCCCTCAAGGCAGCCGCATTACTTTTTATGGCTTGCTCCTTGGTTCGGGCAAGCTCCGCCCGAAGGTCCTCCATAGCAGGGCGCCATCTGCATTATGCATACATGTCGTAAGGCACGGCGTCAAGCTCCCTTACCAGGTGTCCGCGGAGAAGCCACATACCTTGTGACTCGTCAAGTCGTTTGTTGACCAGCGCGATGTCCGCATCCGCAACGTCAAGTTGCCGCTTCAGTTCGGCAACCCCATTAGTCCAGCTGGCCACCGAACGCTCCGCCACCTGTATGGGAAGGGCGACATCTTACAACTGAGATTATGATCCTTGGCACGCTGTCGCTTTCGACAATGTACCGAGTCTCAGGGGCTACTATCTATACAGGGCGCATTCTATATGCAAAACTGTCAGAAGGTATATCATTTTCGCGTACCTCAAACCCCGTCAGTAAACTTCTGATGGCTTCATGCAATCCGCTCTCAGCGGATGAAATCCTTTCAACCACCATACCCATTAACGCACGGTGATCTTCTGAGATAGACGCTCGCCCGAGTAGATCCTTCAGCTCCTTCGACCGCACACCAGTTGGTGCCGGACCACCCGGTCCCGCCGGACGCGGGGAAACCCTCCGCGACGACACCTCAGGCTCGTCCGCCCTGCATGACGGTACGGCAGATGAAGGCGTTTCGCTCTCCATCATCTCCGGACGAAGATCCCCCGAAGATGAGCTCTGCTGAGAAGGGCTGAGATCCGAACTACAAGGTAAAACTTCTGTTATCTTCAGAAATAAAAACAGGGATGTCCCTTATTACAAAACTACCCTTTCTACTTACGGCTCGCTGGAGGGCTGATTCCCTTGAGGAAATAGTGTGGTCGGGCCTTCTCCTGGCGCATGGCCCTCTGGTGAAGATTTCTTCCCATCTTTGAGGCCTTGGCCTCCGGATCTTCAGAAGCGGTCCTCTTCTCCCCTGGAGGGAGGGATTCTCGACCCCCCCTTTCTTGAGAGCCTCCTTAGCGGAGGCGGTAGTTTTCCTGTTTTCCGCTTCGCCCTCTTCTGAAGGCGCAGCCTCCAGCATCCTGATTAACACAGGATCCGGCGTGGTCTCAGGGAGGGGGGCTGGACACCGTATCAGTTTTGCTTTTGCTATCCACTCATGTTCAAGGGATAGCTGGTTAAAGGGCAAGTTTATGATAAGTGTATGGACATCGTGTCCGGGCACAGGACTACTTACTTGAGTATCCGGGCGATTGCAGCTCAGGCCTGCGTCCTCGGTCAAGTCCGGACACATCTCTTGTGATCCAAAGAACAGTTTCTACATCTCCACGGGCGTCGCACCCATGAAGTGTTGGAGAGCTCGCGGTCCCTCCGGATTGAATTCCCACAGGCGGAGGGGGCGATGTTTGCAGGGCAGAAGGCGTCGAATCAGCATGACCTGCGCCACTACGACCAGATTGATCTCCCTCTCTTGGAGGTCTCGAATACGGCCCTGCAATAATGGCACGTCCTTGGACAGCCCCCAGTCAAGCCCTTTGTTGACCCATGACGCCAGCCGTTGTGGAGGGCCCGAGCGAAAGGCAGGCGGCACCACTCATCTGGTGCCCCTGGGAGCGGTGATGTAGAACCACTCATGTTGCCACAAATCGAGCTCCTTTGGAAAAAAGCCCTCGGGCCATGGAGCGTCAGCTCTCTTGCTTATAACTGCCCCTCCGCACTCTGCCTGCCGCTCCTCGATCATCTTAGGCTCCACGTTGAAGGTCTTGAGCCACAATCTGAAGTGAGGAGTGGTGTGGAGGAAGGCTTCGCATACGACAATGAACGATGAGATGTGGAGGATGGACTCCAGATCCAAGTCCTGGAATTCCAGCCCATAATAAAACATGAGCCCCCTTATGAAGGGGTCCATTGGGAAGCCTAAACCCCGACGGAAGTGAGACACGAACACCACGCTCTCACCAGGCTCGGGAGTGGGAATGACTTCCCCTTGGATGGGCAGCCTATGCAAAATCTTGCCGGTTAGATACCTGGCGTCTCTCAGCTTTAGCACGTCTTCCTCCATGACGGAAGAGGGCATCCACCGGCCCTGTAGGTCGGAGCCGGACATTGTCGAAGGTCCGAAGCGCCTGAATCTGGAGCCTTGGGTGTTGGAACTCAGGGCAAGGGGCGGATTCAATTGAAGATTGAAGAAAAGGAACAGGCCTTGGTCTCGTTATAAAGGGGCTGAAAACCAAGAGCCGTCTCCGTAACCGTTTGGGACTCGCCTTCGATGGAGGGGGCGTGCCAACGGGCGCGGTCGGGTTACCCACGTCCGTATTGATGAGAATCCCGGAATAAGGGGACACGATCTCTGCTGTGACAAGACGTGCCAAGGAAACCGCTTCGCTAAACGCGCTGAGGTGGAACAATAAAAACGATTCGAGTAAAGGGTTGGCCGTGGTGTGACGTCATGCCACGAAATATGTCAGCAGATTGAACTTGTGTAAATATTATTCTCTCTACGGTGGTATGTGAAATTTATTTTGCAGAGCCGGACACTATCCTGGTGTTCAAAATCTTCTATGAATTATTCAGAGGAGGAACCCGCCTTGCAATGCCGAAGACAATATGCGCGCCAGCCTCGTCGTCATTGAAGCCTGGTTCAGGGGCTACTGAGGGAGTCCTGGACTAGGGGGTGTCCGGATAGCCGAACTATCATCATTGGCCGGACTCCAAGACTATGAAGATACAAGATTGAAGACTTCGTCCCGTGTCCGGATGGGACTTTCCTTGGCGTGGAAGGCAAGCTTGGCAATACAGATATGTAGATCTCCTACCATTGTAACCGGCTCTATGTAACCCTAGCCCTCTCCAGTGTCTATATAAACCGGAGGGTTTTAGTCCGTAGGACGAATAACAATCATACCATAGGCTAGCTTCTAGGGTTTAGCCTCCTTGATCTCGTGGTAGATCTACTCCTGTACTAACCATATCATCAATATCAATCAAGCAGGAGTAGGGTTTTACCTCCATCGAGAGGGCCCGAACCTGGTAAAAACATCGTGTCCCTTGTCTCCTGTTACCATCCGCCTAGACGCACAGTTTGGGACCCCCTACCCGAGATCCGCCGGTTTTGACACCGACAACAATGGCAGCCTTAACAAGCTTTATGACCCGTTTTTGCGCAGGTGAAGATAGCTGGTTGGCCCGTAAAGGCACCAGCGACCTAAGTACATCCGAAATCAAGGATGGCAACGGGAAGCCACGACGCAATAAAAACAAACATCAAAACAAGGAAGAGAGGCCGGACAACACAACGGTAAATGCCGGATTCAGGGGCTCTTGACCCGGTCAACAAAAGAAGCCATTTAATCGTAGCAAAGAGGGACCGTCATGTAGCGACCCGACCCGAATGGATCAAGTCTCTGTGCTTAAGTGTCATCCCTGGATCGGTATGCTGACACACACAGTACTCGAGGATTTTTAATAGAGGTAAATCACATGTATAAAGTAACGTAAATACTATTACCTCAATCCAAATATCAGAAGTAACAAGGTTGTGGATTCCCATCAACACCAACGGCAAAGTTGAGTGTAGAAATCGCAACCCTAATGTATCACTTACTCGTCGTAAGATCCTGCAACATGAGACGTTGCAGCCACAAAGGGTCAGTACATTGAATGTATTGGCAAATTCACACCATAGAGTAATGAAGAATAAAGGCTATCACTACATGCATATTTGGCTGGTGGAGGCTCTATGGTTTTAATGTTTTTGCGAAAAGCCAATTTTTCCCTACTGCAAAGGAATAAATTTTATTTAACTATCATGGTGGTTGTTAAACATTGAGAATGGTTGACAGCATTCTCAATCCCAATTAAGTAACATCATCATTAAACCCAACAAAATTAATTAAAGTAACATGATGAGATTCACATGATAATCCAAGTACTAGATACTCAAGATGTCCATAACCGAGGACACGGCTAACCATGATTAGTTTATACACTTTGCAGAGGTTTGTGCACTTTCCTCCATAAGACTCGATCTCCTCCGTTGGGATTCTCGCACTACATGATGTTTGAGAAACAGATGACCGAAACATAGTCTTTCGGAAGTGCTAGCACCTTACGATCGGGTAGACAGTACCAACCTACATCCCCTACACCTGCTAGTCTACCACTGTAAGAGTTTGCACAACTTAGTTAACTATGCTAGAGCCCATAGTAGCTTGTGGCTGCGGCGCGAAGCGGAGCGGACAGCGGCGCTCGGATGGGACGGGGCATAGACGCCTCGATTCCCGCGCCGCTTTTTTCGCCACGTATCACGCTTGCGCAACTGTTACAGGATATGATTAGATCGACCGGGCCCACCTGTCATCCATCGGAAGGGATCTTATAAATGCGCCCGGCGAGGGTTTTTTGAACAGTGCCTCAGCATTCTCTCTCTGCTCCCTTCGTCTCCGCCCAACGCGCACGCTCTCTCCTCCGCACAACTTCTCCTCACGCGCCTCGCTGGTAGCCATGGTCAAGGAGAAGACGGCGGCGCTGGAGCGCGCGAAGAAGGCGTCGGCGATGGAGAAGGCGAAGGGGAGATCCACCAGCCGCGACGGGTCTTCGTCTAGATCTCGCCTGCCGAAAGGCTGGGTCCAGGGAGATTGGATCCAGTCGACCATCACGGAGAAGGATCTCCTCGACATGGCCAACGAGGGCATGATCCCTCATGGAGCTGCGAGGCTTCCGGGGAAAGAGTGGCAGCCCCAGCCGGAAGAGGGTGAGTGCGTGCTTCTGGCTACCCATGTCGACCGCGGATTCTCTTTGCCGCCGAGCATTTTCTTCTGTGGTTTCTTGAACTTCTTTGGAGCGCAACTCCACCACTTCACCCCGAATTCTATCGCCTATCTTGCCGCGTTTGTGTCCATGTGTGAGAGTTTTCTGGGCTGTCGACCGCATTGGGGCTTGTTCAAGCACATATTCACGTGTCGCTCTCAAATCGTGAAGAAGGCGAGCCTAGGCGACGAAAGAACCCGAGTTGTCCAAATGTGTGGAGGTCTGGGGATCCAGGTGAGGAACAAGAGCACCTTCCCAGCCATGACATTTCCCGAGTCAGTCAGAGGCTGGCAGTCGACCTGGTTCTACTGCCAGGATCAGTCGACGCCGGGGCAGTCGAGTGGACTTCCTCAATTTACCATGGACCGAGTGAACAAGACCTCCTCTCTGAAGTTGATTCCGGAGGAGAAAGCTGACGTGAAGATGCTGATGGAGCGCGTAGTTCAGTTGGTTCGGGAGGGAGTGACGGGTATGGATCTCCTGGAGGTTTTCCTTAGGCGTCGAATCCTGCCTCTTCAGTTCCGGAGCCATTGCATGTGGTTGTACTGCGGGACTGAGGATGTGACTCGGGTCAATCCAGAAATAGTCGACAATACCACTCTGGAAAGGTGGATGGCCGCTGTTACTGGGAACAAAGATAACCCTCGCGGAGCCAGAAGGATTCCTCCACTCGACTGCCACAGTGATCCAAACAAGGTATGTCTGCTCCCCTTCCCATTGTATTCTCGTCACATTTATTTCTATTTTCTCTGCTGATCGGTCGACTGATCTTTGTCTTGATGTCTATCAGGCCCTCACTGAGCTGTACTCGATGCCCAGTGGAGCACAGGCTCCGACCGAGGAGGGAGAAGCGAGCGGGGGCGAGAGCCAGGAGGAGTGGGACTCGGACGCCGCTGAGGCTGATGATGATGATGATGACGATGATGATGATGACGATGAGGACGAGGAAGAGGAGGAGGAGGAGGAGGTCGCACCACCGCGCTCGGAAAGGTGGTCGAAACTTGTCCATGACCCTGCGACCGAACACGGCGAGGGGGTTGCGACTGTTACACAGTCGACCAAGCGCCCTCGGACCACCTCTCCGGCGCCGACTGAAAAGGCGTCGAAGCAGCCCAGGGCGGCCCCGTCGAAGCCGACCAAGCACCTGCCGAAGATGAAGGTGTCCATCCCCACCATATCAGGGTAATCGTGTTGCTTAAGTCTTCTTGTTTTGTGTGAACTTTATCTCTGGTTGGCGCTGGAGTTAGTCGACTGACTCTTTGGAGTTGCAGTGCTGCTACTTTTGAGACCTCGGCCCGGGCTGACGACCATGAGATGGAGGACGCAGCAACCTCAAAACCTGGTACTATACTCTTAACACCGTCTTTAGTCGACTGACTCATGATCTAATCCTGATTCTTTTCTGTAGCTCCATCCAATGTTGTTATCACTCTCCCTGATGATGATGAAGATGAGGAACCGCTGAAGTACAGAAGGAGTAGGAAAGCGTCTGCCAGCAGGGTGACCTAGGATGTGACGGTGCCTGAGACTCTGGTCGCGAAGGAGGAGAACACCACTCGGCACACCGTGTCCTTCGCAGATCCACTGACGAGTGCTCCGCAGCCCTCCCTCTTCATGACGCACCACGTCCCAGAGGACCAAGCTGGCGCAGCGAAGGAGGCGATACGCCAGGCAGGGATCATGATGGAGCAGTTGAAGACCATCCGGGATGCGAGCCAGGCAGCTTACGACGCCAGTTCCGCCCTCCAAAGCAATGTTCAGGTCAGTCGACCACCGTTTGTTCTGTTAGGATATGCTATCAAAAACTTTTCTTTCCAGAATTTATAGTAGTCACCCAGTGGGTGTGTCGAGTTAAACTCCGTGATAGCGGGGGCACGCTGAGTGCACCCGCTGGGTGTAGTCCCCAAGGCTAAGGTCGACTGCTGGCAGTCGGCCTTAGGCTTTATAATTTCAGTCTTTCCGTCATTCGACTATGGCGACTGGATTTCGCAAACCGGTCGACTGGTCGACTCTGTTTCCAAGGCTAAGGTCGACTGCTGGCAGTCGTCCTTAGGCTTTATAATTTCAGTCTTTCCGTCATTTGACTATGTCGAATGGATTTCGCAAACCGGTGGGGGCACGCTGAGTGCACCCACTGGGTGTAGTCCCCGAGACTGTGGTCGACTGCTGGCAGTCGATTACAGTCTTAAAGAATATATCTCTTTTTTGAGGTCGACTGGTCGACTTTATCTTCAATAGGATTAGTGGGGGCACGCTGAGTGCACCCACTGGGTGTAGTCCCCGAGACTACGGTCGAATGCTTGTATTCGGCTGTAGTCTTAGAAACGCGCGATTTTTCCTTTTTCACTCGGAAGTGAATTATATTTGACATTTAGTTGATTGGTTCTTCGCAGAACTCCTGTGATCTTGTGGCTCGCTACTCTGAGCTGGAAAACAAGCACATTCAGCTCGAGCTGAATTTGAAACTGGTTCAGGAGAATCTGACGAAGGCAAAGGAGGAGACCGAAGGTATGTTTGGTGAGACCTTGACGACTGCTTTTTCCCTTCATTTGTTTCAAAATCTGATCTTGCTGTAACTTGCAGGTAAGGTGAGGGAGGCCCAACGGAAGAAAGACCTTGAACTAGCCGAGAAGATCAAGCTTGTTGACGAGAAGTTAGCTTCAGTCGCAAAGCTTGAGCAAGAAAATACCAATCTGAAAGCTGCTCTTGGGAAGAAAAAAGATCTGGAGGCCTTCCTGAATGGTCTTGCCAAGAAGCTGTTTCTTATGCTTGAAGGTAAATCTCTATGCTCCGCAATCATTTCCAACCGTGGTTTTTCCATTTGACCATTGCCTTGACTCGGTGATCGTCCTTGCAGAATTTTGTCGAAACTTTGAAGAAGAAACTAGCCGGCTGGAACCAAACCTTGACCCCGTCAATTCTCCGGTGAACGACGAAGTTGCCATGAATGTTTTCCGACTGGAGTCCCATGTTGCAGCTGTCGTGGACTATCTTGCAAGGCTGAAGGTCGCCACATCTCGCATCGACTCGACGCTCTGGCCTGGGGAGACACTCCAGAACGACCTCGAGTCGCTGATGGCTCGCTTGAACACAGTCCCTGGTCGAGTGCAGGAGTGGAAAAAGTCCTCGGCTCGGTGTGGTGCAGATGTTGCTCTGTGTCTGGCCCGAGTCCACTGCAAAGATGCGCGAGAAGACAAGCTGGCGGCCCTCCGGGTGGCCAACACCAAGAAACACGACTTCAGGTCCTTTATGGAAACTTTCCTTGCTGCTGCCACTCGGATCGCAGATGGAATTGATCTTGATGAGTTTGTTGCACCTTCCAGCCCTCCACAGGAGGGGTAAAAAACTTCTTCTAAGCTTGACGCTTTAAATTTGCCTCGGTATGCCGAGTGGAGTTGTAACCGATAAACTTTAACAGGCTTAGTGCCTGAGCACTTTCAGTTCCTTTTGGAATCGATCCCAACTTGAACTTGGTGTTTGAATATGATTGCTTTTGGCTCGAAATGTCTTTTGCAGGTTCAAAGCAAGACGCTCACTGCAGTCGACTTATTCCTTAATCCACTTAGGCGAGCACTGGGCTGCAGCTAAGCCCTCGAGTGAGAGGTTTGCTCTTCACTCGGTATGATTTTCATAACTTAGGCGAGTACTTGGACTGCAGCTAAGCCCCCGAGTGAGAGGTTTGCTCTTCGCTCGGTAGGATTTTTATATCTTAGGCGAGCACTGGGCTGCAGCTAAGCCTCCGAGTGAGAGGTTTGCTCTTCACTCGGTAGGATTTCTATATCTTAGGCGAGCACTGGGCTGCAGCTAAGCCTCCGAGTGAGAGGTTTGCTCTTCACTCGGTAGGATTTCTATATCTTAGGCGAGCACTGGGCTGCAGCTAAGCCTCCGAGTGAGACGTTTTCTCTTCACTCGGTAGGATTTCTATATCTTAGGCGAGCACTGGGCTGCAGCTAAGCCTCCGAGTGAGAGGTTTGCTCCTCACTCTGTAGGATTTTTATATCTTAGGCGAGTACTTGGACTGCAGCTAAGCCTCCGAGTGGAAGTCTGGCTTACCACTCGGTAGGATTTTATTTAATCTTAGGCGAAACGGATTCGCAGCTAAGCCTCCGAGTGGAAGTCTGGCTTACCACTCGGTAGGATTTTATTTAATCTTAGGCGAAACGGATTCGCAACTAAGCCTCTGAGTGGGAGTCTGGCTCACCACTCGGTAGGATTTTTACAAACTTAGGCGAAACAGATTCGCGGCTAAGTCACCCACTGAGGGGAAAATTTTATTGGACAAAATAAAAAGTGACAAAAATTATGGAGGAACTATGACACTATTATTTTGAGATCCATGAACTACAGAAGTACTTTATTGCAACTCATCCGAGTGATTAAACTTAAGTGTAAAATGGGCGGAGTAGTTCCACATTCCAAGCTCGGGGCTCGTCGATATTATGTTCGACGTTGTAAAGACGGTACGCCCCGTTGTGGAGAACTTTGGTGACGATGAAGGGTCCTTCCCAAGAAGGAGCAAGCTTGTGTTGTTTCTTCTGATCCACTCGGAGAACTAAATCTCCTTCCTGGAAGGCTCGACCCCTCACATTTCTGGCGTGGAAGCGACACAAATCTTGTTGGTAGATGGTCGACCGGATCAGAGCCGTCTCCCTTTCTTCCTATAAAAGGTCGACTGCGTCCTGTCGCGCTTGTTCAGCTTCTGCTTCGTTGTAGATTTCAACTCGAGGAGCATTGTGGAGAAGATCACTCGGCAAGACTGCTTCAGCTCCATAGACCAAGAAGAATGGAGTTCTTCCGGTCGACCGATTAGGTGTGGTCCGCAGTCCCCAAAGCACCGAGGGAAGTTCATCGACCCAAGCTCCAGCTGCATGCTTGAGATCATGCATCAGTTGGGGTTTCAATCCCTTGAGAATCAGGCCATTGGCTCGCTCTGCTTGTCCATTCGACTGCGGATGGGCGACTGAAGCGTAGTCGACTCGTGTGCCTTGAGAGTTACAGAAATCTCTGAATTCTTCCGAGTCAAAGTTCGACCCATTATCCGTAATGATGCTGTGCGGGACTCCATATCTCAATATCAGTTCCCTGATGAAGCTAACAGCAGCACCGGCGTCAAGGTTCTTGATTGGTTTAGCCTCAATCCACTTGGTGAACTTGTCGACTGCCACCAGTACATGCGTGAAGCCACTTCGACCTATTCTCAAAGGACCTACCATGTCCAACCCCCATACTGCAAAAGGCCAGACGAGTGGAATGGTCTTCAAAGCTAATGCAGGCTTGTGTGACATATTCGAGTAGAACTGACATCCTTCGCACTTATCCACTATTTCCTTTGCCATCTCATTCGCCTTTGGCCAGTAAAATCCGGCTCGGTATGCTTTGGCCACGATGGTCCGAGAGGACGCATGATGACCATAGGTTCCCGAGTGGATATCATTAAGGATGATTCGACCTTCTTCTGGTGTTATGCACTTCTGACCAACTCCAGTCGCGCTTTCTCTGTATAACTGTCCTTTGATTACGGTAAAAGCTTTAGATCGACCGACGATCTGTCGAGCCTCTTCCTCATCCTCCGGGAGCTCTTTTCTCAGGATATATGCGATATATGGAACTGTCCAGTCGGGAATGACCACCAAGACCTCCATGACCAAGTCGACCACTGCTGGGACTTCAACCTCAGTCGGATCTGTGGCACTCTTGGGCTGTGGAGCTTCTTCGGTGAAAGGATCTTCTTTGACTGACGGAGTGTGTATATGCTCCAAGAACACACCCCTCGGAATGGCTTCTCTCTTGGAACCTATCTTTGCTAGATCATCAGCTGCATGATTTTTCAGTCGGGGTATATGATGGAGCTCCAACCCCTCGAACTTCTTTTCCAGCTTCCTCACTGCACTGCAGTATCCAGTCATGGCTGGGCTTCTCACGTCCCACTCCTTCATCACTTGGTTGACCACTAAATCCGAGTCGCCATAGACCATCAGGCGACGGACGCCGAGTGAAATGGCCATGCGCAATCCGTATAAGAGGGCTTCATATTCTGCCGCATTGTTGGAGGAATCAAAGTGAATCTGGAGCACATATCTGAGCTTATCTCCTCTGGGGGAAACCAGGACAACCCCAGCACCGGAACCATTCAACATCTTAGAGCCATCAAAGAACATGGTCCAATGCTCCGAGTGAACGTCAGTCGGCTGCTGCTGTTCAATCCACTCAGCAAGGAAATCTGCTATTGCCTGGGACTTAATGGCTTTCTTTGCCTCAAACTTGATATCAAGGGGAAGAAGTTCAATCGCCCATTTAGCCACTCGACCAGTTGCATCTCTGTTGTGCAAGATCTCTGATAGTGGAGCGTCGCTGACGACTGTGATGGAATGATCAGAGAAATAATGAGCAACCTTCTTTGTGGTCATGTATATTCCATACACAAGCTTCTGATAATGAGGATATCTTTGCTTGGATGGAGTCAAGACTTCAGACAAATAATACACTGGGCGCTGAACTTTGAAAGCTTTTCCTTCTTCTTCCCGCTCGACCGTAAGCACAGTACTGACGACTTGTCATGTGGCTGCGATATAAAGCAACAAAGGCTCTTTGCTGATTGGAGCAGCAAGCACCGGCTGGGTGGAGAGCAGAGCTTTTAGCTCGGCAAACGCTGCATCAGCTTCTGGAGTCCACTCGAACTTGTCTGCCTTCTTCATCAGTCGGTAAAGAGGCAATGCCTTTTCACCGAGTCGTGAGATGAATCGACTTAATGCGGCCAAGCATCCAGTAAGCTTCTGGACATCTGCACTCGCACAGGGCGTTTCATTCGGAGAATAGTGCCGATCTTCTCTAGATTAGCGTCGATCCCTCGCTCGGAAACGAGAAAACCGAGTAACTTGCCACCAGGAACTCCGAATGTGCACTTTGATGGATTGAGCTTGATATCATACCTTCTGAGGTTGGCAAATGTTTCGGCGAGGTCAGCGAGCAGGTCGGAACCTTTTCGTGACTTGATGACGATATCATCCATATACGCTTCCACATTCCGACTGATTTGAGTGAGTAGACACTTCTGAATCATTCGCATAAATGTGGCTCCGGCATTCTTGAGGCCGAATGGCATGGTGATATAGCAGAAGCACCCGAATGGAGTGATGAAAGCTGTTTTTACCTCGTCGGGTCCGTACAAACGGATCTGGTGGTACCCAGAGTAGGCGTCTAGAAAAGACAATCTCTCGCATCCCGCGGTCGAGTCAACAATTTGATCTATGCGAGGGAGAGGAAAATGATCTTTCGGGCAGGCCCGGTTGATGTGCTTGAAATCAATGCACATTCGGAGTGATTTGTCCTTCTTAGGAACCATGACGACATTAGCGAGCCACTCGGAGTGGTATATCTCTCGGATAAATCCTGCCGCCAACAGTCGAGCCACTTCCTCACCAATGGCTTTTCTCTTCTGGACGGCGGACCGCCGAAGATGCTCCTTGACTGGTTTTGCAGATGAGTCGACTCTTAGGCGATGCTCAGCCAGTCCCCTGGGAACACCTGGCATGTCAGCGGGCTTCCATGCAAAAATGTCCCAGTTCTCATGGAGGAACTGGATGAGCGCTTCTTCCTATTTCGGGTCGAGTGTCGTGGAGATGTGGGTCGGAGCTGCATCGGGGTCGGTCGGGTGAATGTGAACAGGCTTCGTCTCACCGGACGACTGAAATGCAGATTCTATGGCGGGTTTCTTGGATCGCAGCAAGTCACTCGGATCTGCGTTTTGCTTGTATTCTTCGAACTCGACCGCTGTCACCTGGGAATCAGCAATCTTTGAGCCCTTCTGAAAGCACTCTTCTGCCTTTTTCCGATCACCGGTGACAGTGATCACTCCTTTGGGGCCGGGCATCTTCAATTTGAGGTACACGTAACATGGTCGAGCCATGAACCGTGCATAAGCTGGTCTCCCCAAAATGGCATGATATGCACTCTGAAAATCCACGACCTCAAACGTCAACTTCTCTTTGCGAAAATGTTTCGAATCACCAAACACCACGTCCAGAGCTATTTGGCCGAGTGACTCGGCTTTCTTCCCTGGTATAACTCCATGAAAGCTCATGTTACTGGTGCTCAGTCGGGACATCGGAATGCCCATTCCTTTCAGTGTGTCTGCATACAACAAATTCAGCCCACTACCACCGTCCATCAGCACTTTTGTCAGTCGAGTGCCTTCGACAACTGGATCGACCACCAAAGCTTGCCTCCCAGGGGTGGCAATATGAGTCGGGTGATCAGATTGGTCGAATGTGATGGGTGTTTGGGACCATCTTAGATAATTTGCTTTTGCTGGGGCAACCATGTTCACCTCACGGTTAATAACTTTCAATCGACTCTTGCTTTCCACATCCGCAAAGATCATCAGACTGGAGTTGATATGCGGATATCCTTCCTCACTGTCCTCCTTGTCTTCGGCCTTGTCCGACTCCTTCTCCTTGTCTTTAGACTGTTTTCCCTGAAACTGCTGGATCAGGAGTCGACATTGGCGAGTGGTATGCTTCGGGTAGATGATATTCCCCTCTTCGTCTTTCTTCGTGTGGATGTGACACGGCATATCCATCACGTCGTTCCCTTCTTTATCCTTACCTTCTTAGGGTTCCAGGATCCTTTTGGTTTCCCTTTAAACTTTCCCTGAGTCACGGCCAGAGCCTCCCCAGGAGCTGCCGGTTCAGCCTTCCACTTCTGTTTCCGACTAGTGTTTCCCTTTTCCGACTGACTCGGCTTGTGCTTGCCGCTTCGGAGTCGGTCTTCTTCTTCGCCGTTGGCGTACTTGGTAGCAATCTCCATCATCCGACTCAAGGTCATGTCACCGGTTCGACCAAATTTCAAACTCAATTCTCTGTTCTTGACACCATCCTTAAAGGCGCAGACTGCCTGATGATCAGACACATTCTCCACAGTATGGTGCAAATTGATCCATCTCTGAATATACTCTCTGAGGGTCTCATTGGTCTTCTGCACGCAGACTTGCAGCTCCGTCAATCCAGCCGGTTGCTTGCAAGTTCCTTCAAACATTCTGATGAACACTCGGGACAGATCTTCCCAAGTGTAAATGCTGCTAGGAGGTAATTGAGTCAACCATGCCCTGGCAGAACCTTCCAGCATGAGGGGCAAATGCTTCATGGCCACCTCGTCGTTCCCACCACCAATCTGAACCGCCACTCGGTAGTCCTCAAGCCAAGTTTCAGGCTTAGACTCACCAGTGAACTTGCTGACTCCTGTTGCCAACCTGAAATTGGGAGGGATCACTGCGGCTCTGATAGCTCTGCTGAAACATTCAGGACCAGAAACATGCACTCGACTGCTCGTGGGCGCATCTCTGTCGAGTCCACCTCGATGGGCTCTGTTCCGGTCGACCAAGCCTTGCACGATAATGGATCGCGCGTCGAAGCCTGGTTCTCTAGGGTCGACTGGAACTCTTCGCCCCGCACTGAGCTGACGTCTGTCATCTTGCTGTCGAGGAGCGTAAGACCCACCCCTCGGAGGGGAATTGGGCACTCGACGCCTATCATCTCGGTCGTGTCGGTCTCCATATTGGTCTCGCCGATTCTCGCGCCCTTCACGCCGCGGAGGCGATCTGGGGCTATGAGCCGACTAAACAGTATTCGCAGCGACGGATCGACTGTGAATTCTGTTGCGCGACTGCGATACGGCCGAATTCTGATCGCCTGCTGCCCGGAGCAGATCCCTGATCTGCATCAAGCCTCTGCCAGCTTCCGACTGAGAGGGCTGGATGGACTCTGCAATACGGGTCGCAGCTGCTAAATTCTGGACTGGGGTTCGATATACCTGAGTCGGCGGGAAGAGTTGACGTCGACTGGTGTCGGGAACTCGTTGCCGCGCGCGCTCGTCGAGTGCTCGCTGAAGATTCTCCAGTCGAGTGCGTTCGGCCAAATTGGCCAAATGCGCCTCCTCCAAGGCGCGAGCCTCGGGGGTTTCTCCTGCGATGGGAGTACGCAGGGCATCCACGTTCCTGCGGCGAAGTTCCTCTCTTTGCAGAGAGTCGAGTGGCTCGGGCTGGTACTCTTCGTGGTCTCGCGCGGGGTCGCCTCCGTCGCCTGCCCCACCATCACGGGCGAAGCCAGGGGGACTGCGGGGCCCGTCGACCATCAGGATTTCCACCGCTGGATCACTGCTATCGCACTCGGATGTAGTCTCTACGGAGCCAGTCGATAGATCGAACAGGCCGTAGAGAGATTCGTCGGGCTCGATTGCCGCAACTTGGGTGGTGGCCGTCTGGCGAGCCACCGCGTGTCTCACCCACCGCTGAAGCCTCGACCGTCCCGAGCGCTTACGCTGGCGGGAGACCGGGAGGGTGGTCGACGGGGGAGTAGACCGATACGGGGTTGACGGTTGCCGCTGCAGAACGCCGCGGACACATGCGCGAAAATGCGTCGCACCGCGGACGGGGAGCGCATCGACGTCGAGTGGAGCCTCCAGGAGCCAGGCGGAGTCGTCGGTGACGAAGGTGAGAGCACCGAGACGGATCTCTCGACCCTCGACCAAAACTCCAGCAGCCACCATGACGAAAGTACTCGGAAGAATCGCAACTTCTCCACAAAATCGCTAAAACACCTGCCCCACGGTGGGCGCCAACTGTCGTGGTTCTAAGTCTGACAGTAGAGTGGGGGGTAGGTATGGAGAGGCAAGGTCCTAGCTATGGAGAGGTTGTAAACACAAGAGATGTACGAGTTCAGGCCCTTCTCGGAGGAAGTAAAAGCCCTACGTCTCGGAGCCCGGAGGCAGTCGAGTGGATTATGTGTATATGGATTACAAGGTGCCGAACCCTTCTGCCTGTGGAGGGGGGTGGCTTATATAGAGTGCGCCAGGACCCCAGCTAGCCCACGTAATGAAGGGTTTAAGGTGTATTAAGTCCGGGGCGTTACAGGTAACGCCCCACATAAAGTCTCTTTACTATCATAAAGTCTACTTAATTACAGGCCGTTGGAGTGCAGAGTGCCTCTTGACCTTCTGGTGGTCGAGTGAGTCTTCGTGGTCGAGTCCTTCAAGTCAGTCGAGTGAGTCCCTCATAGGTCAACTGGAAGGTGATCTCTTCTAAGGGTGTCCTCAGGCAGGGTACTTAGATCAGGTCCGTGACCCTACCCTAGGTACGTGACTCCATCATTGCCACCTTAAATAAACCATTAAATTAAAAATCTCACATCTGTCATGGATACACTCACCCAATCCACGTCTACTAGCATAGCATGGCATAATAAGAAAACATAGAGTAACTCCCAAAGGTTTTATAATAAAACAGGTAATAGGTACTACCTCATCTACTTCCCAAAACCCACATATTAAATCAGATCCTAATCATGCAATTGTTTGAGGATTGATCTAATGCATAAAAACTGTGTATGAAAAGGGATATGATCAAAGTGTGAACTTGCATGTACTGTTGATGAAGATACTTCACACTCAAAACTCCTGATAGTTCTACTCGTCACACTTTGGTCAATCTATTGTAAGCAAGCAATAGTAACCACACATAAGCAATCACTCAAAAGATCGGAGAGAACGAAGAAAACAATTTGGAAAACATCAAAACCAAGCAAATAACTCTTGCAGCATAAAACAATTTCTAACAGTACCAAAACTATGTGAATTTGGCCTTATCATAAAGTTTAGGTCAAGAGCTTCAATTTGCAAAAAGAATCACTCAAATCGGAGTTATAAAACTCAAGTTACAAACGAAACAAGTTTGAATACTAATATGAACTAAACTCAATTTTTAAATTGTCAAAAACATGTTTAAGTTGTTTATCTGGATAGAGGGGATCAAAACAAAGAAGTGGGCGTTGGTTTCGTTGAATTTGGACTGACGAGTAAAAAGTTGTAGACGTTTGAAAACCAGGGGCTAATCTGTAAATAAATACTCACGGATGGTTCCCTGGCCGGAAATAACAGAAAAAAGAAAAAGACTAAGAAGTGAACGTTCATTACCGAACGCTAACTGACGAAACTGTTCACTGCTAAACCTAACCTAATGAACGTTCGCTAAAAAAACAAAACGAAAGGAAAAACGAAAGAAAGATCTGGATCGATGGATCTAGATCCAACGGCGAGGGGAGGGCGGCGTTTACCGCGGCGGTTGACTGAGCTAGCGGGGAGGAAGACGACGGTGGTGGCTTCGGCCTCGGACAGGGACGGCGGCTCCGGGGCTCGGCGGCTCCGCTGGAGTAGAGGGGGAGACGCGGCTCGTCGAGGTGAAGGTGATGGCAGCGTCGGCGAAGGTCGAGGGCGACGGAGCGGAGCAGGGTGGCGGCGGTGGATCTCGCCGGCGACGGGAAACGGCGCGGCGGCAGCTCGGCTTCGAGCGGCGAGAGGCGGAGAGAGAGAGGGGTGTCCGGGCGGCGGCTTTATAGGAGGAGGGGAGGAGGTGACGTGAAGGAGGGGGCAGAGGCGGACGCGGAGTCCGGCCGGACTCCGGCGGCGGCGCTCCCGTGCGGGAGACGAACTCCTGCGGGAGCTTGGGGACCGCGGTGGCGAGGCCTGGGCCGCGGCCTGGCTAGGGCGCTGGGCCGTCTCAGTCGGCGACGGGATTTTTTAAAACATTTTCCATACGAAATAAAATAAACAAATACTTATAAAATAAAAAATACAACCTAGGCATATAATATATCAGAATTTTCAGAAAACTATTTCCTACAGCTTGAACATTATTCTAACATCAAATAAAATCCTCAATAATTCAAATAAAGAAAAGAGTGCTACTGATGCAATAAAATCCAATAAGAATCATTTTAAAAATACCAAAATTAATTCAAATTGATTTCTCTCCAATTTTCTGATGTAGGGAATCATTTTACCCTAATTTCCATATATTTTATTTTTGGAGAAAAAATAATTTGAATAAAATCCAAATAACTCCAAATTGAAAATAATTTCAAAAAGGACTTTGAATTTGATCCCTTTAAACTTCCAACTCATATTTCATATGTTTTGAATAAGTCATTTTTTCTTCTCGCATGAAAATCATTGAGTTGCTTACAGTTTTCTGAATTTTAAATATTTTCAAATGAAATTCAAATATTTTCAACAACCCTTTTCATTTAAATAAATGGAACAAGTCACGTCATCTTCTCTCTAGGGTTTTGTGATGAAAAGAATTTGAATTCATGGAGATCATAAAAGCAAGATGAAAGTTTTGGGAAAGTCATTTTATTCCCTCTCATTTAACTTTCAAAAAGTTTCAAAATCACTCAATTTCACACAAGCAATCATAAAATCAATCAAAACTATCTATTTAATATAACATTCAAAAATTTAGAATTTTGGGATGTTACACGTCCGGCCTGAACAAAGCCTTGGACAGATTGTGCCAAATTCATGGCACCCCTGACAAACCTACGAACCACGCTCACAGAGAATGTTGGGTCTTCAAGCAGGCCGGTAAATTAAATGTCGAACACAAGGGAAAGGAAACACCAAGTGAAGACGAGGATGAGCCTCGCCAACCGAACACTGGGGGACAGAAAAAATTCACACCAGAGGTAAAAATAGTAAACATGATCCACGCGACTCACACATCCACGAGAGGGCACGAATGCGCACTCAGAGACGCATACGCTGTAGTGCCCGTCGTACCCAAACTTAACCACTGGTCGGCTTGTCTGATCACTTTCGATCACATGGACTGCTCGACTAGTATTCGACGCGGAGGATCAGATGCCTTGGTGCTCGACCCAATAATCGACGGATACCATCTTACTCACGTCCTCATGGACGGCGGTAGTAGTCTTAATCTAATATACCAGGACACTGTTCGCAGGATGGGGATAGACCCATCCAGAATCAGCCAAAGCAAAACCACCTTTGAAGAGGTGATACCAGGCGATGAAGCCTACGGCAGGGGATCCATCGTACTGGAGGTAACATTCGGTTCCCCCGGCAACTCCAGAAGCGAAGAACTACTGATGCGGAGCATCCCTCGCTCATCCCCATGGACGCATCTACATCTCCTTCAACACCACGTGGACCCATGACTCGAGCCCTCTCTAAGGCTATCGAAGATAAGGTGAACTCGCTCCTCTCCGAAATCCCTCTTTCTACTCACGAGACATGGCTACTACCTCAGAAGGAAACTCTATGTGTGATCAGGTACTACGCTGAAGAAGAAGCGACAGGCGTCAACTCTCTGCTCAGCCCGGAACCTGCCCGAAACCTGGCACGGAACTTCCGGCCCCCGGAACTTCCGGCCCCCGGAACTTCCGGCCTCCTTCGACATCGACCACCCCGGGCTTGCCAACTTTCTGCTTAGCCCGGAACCTGCCCGGAACCTGGCCCGGAACTTCCGGCCGCCGGAACCTCCGGCCTGGCCCGGAACTTCCGGCCCCCGGAAGCCAGCCCTGCTTCACCTGTGCCAACTTTCGGCTTAGGCCGGACCCCGCCCGGAACCTCCGGCGCCCGGAACTTCCGGCCTGGCCCGGAACTTCCGGCCCTGCCTGCGCGCAGCCACTTGGGCCGAGGCCCGTGTACCCTCCGCCCCGTAGACTATATATACTCTCTCATCCCGTACGTTTTAGGGTTAGCATTGGATAGCTCATATTCGTGTGAGAGCCTTGCTCATCCACTTGGATACTTCTCCTCGGAGTTCAGGACCTCTTCGGAGAAGATACCCTAAGCGGATTCAAGACCCCTTTCTAGGGAAGACCATCAAGACCTCCGTATGGAGAAGACCGGTGCCTTTGTATCCTTACCTTTGTTGATTGTGGATCATGTGTATGTCTTTGTGTTCGGTGATCTAGCACTCGTGTGATTGATTCTATGTCGGTTTCGTGATTCTCTCTCGTTCTCCCCGTGTTTTCCCCTTTGTGCTTCCGTGTGTTCTTCATGAATCTCCGTAGGATCCTCTCCAAACGTGAAAGATCGTCCAACTAGGGTTTTGCCCTAAATCATATGGTATCATGAGCCACGTTGATCACGTTTTTGGAGCCCCTACCCTTTGTTTTCTAGCTTGATTTTGTTGTTTTCGTCCTAATTCCGAAAATTCTCCACCAAAAATAGCCCCAATTTTTTTTGTGATTTGTTGGTGAGTTGAGATTTTGTTGGATTTGATCCATGGATTTGTTTTGTTTCGAGTGGATCTAGCTTCCCTGCCCTTCCTCCCTTCTAATTTCTTCTTTTTTTCCCTCGGATTTGGGTTTTTCCCAAGCTTTTCTGCCCAAATTCGCGATCCCGAAGTCTCTGTTCTTGGCAGATTCCCGACCCCCGAAACTTCCGGCCTTGCTCGGACCTTCCGGCCCCCGGACCTTCCGGTCATCCCCGGAACTTCCGTCTTGCCCGGAACTTCCGGCCTAGATAGAACGGTTGCACTTCTTCGACATTTTTGCTACTTCGGAAACTTCATTCACGGTGCAGCAACATCTTCGCCAACGTACTGAAGACCGTGCACTGCGTCCCCATCTACTTTCGCATCCTTTTCAACGTTCAACCGAAGCAAGGACGGTAACATCGACGACATCTTTGTCATACCTTGCAATTGCATTGATAACCCATATTGCCTCATTTTGCGTAGCTTACCCATCGAGACTAGCCTTTCAGTATTGCAGGCAACGTGACTTGTGCACATTAGGGATCATACTCCATAAGCATACATACCATACCATAGTGGTGCATATCTTGGGATCCACTTGTGTGTCACAAAGTTGTCATAGCATACACAATTGCTATCTTGGTTCGTAAAGTTTTGCATAAGAAAAGAGCTCAAAGAGTGAAAGAGCCACCCAAGCTTTTAAGCAAAAGAGGAAAGATAAGCAAAGAGCTTATGAACAAGAACCATAGCATCATACTACATTAAGATTGTCATATTGGATCATCTTGGATCATTGCACCGAAATACCATACATATAGCATACTTGGGATAGAGATAGTTGCAATTTTGCCTAGTAGGTTGTGCACAAGTTTGCATATCCACCTATTGTGCAATCGTGCTAGCGTCTCTCTAGTATTGTGCAACAAGAGCATTTTCGTGGTTTCCACATTTTGGCTCACTTTTGGATTGCACAATCCCACTTATCTATTTGCGTGTGTGTTTCCGTGTACCCATACTTGCTTGGTCTACTTGTTGCATTTGCAAATTTGTGAACCTTTTCCAACATTATTGAAGCTCACTTACTATTGCATCAAATTTTGTGCCACCATCCTAACCAAGCTCCACCAAAAGCTTTTACGTGTGTAGGTGTGCGAACCGACCAGAATTGGTACCAAAAGTGCTATTTAATTGTCTGCATTGGAGTGAACTTGATTCATTTTCAACTTCAGTCAAGGTAAATTTGGTACACATTCTTTTCCTTCTACCACTCACATTTTGTTTGGAATGATGGATAGGCCAAGTTCTTCTACAAATCCACCTCTCATCGAAAACGGCGACGACATGTCATCATTCGTCACAAAGAGCCACCTCTTTGGTGCTCACAGGGCATTACACCAAGAGCAACAAGCTATGAGCGATCGCATCGACAACCTCACCACCGACTTGCGACTCTCCGAGCAACGTACAAGAGACTACTTCGACAACAAGTTCGACTCCCACAAGCAAGAGAATGATGCAAGAATGGACGAGATCCGCGCCTTGATGAGGAATAGGCATCATTTCACTTCTTCACCCTCAAGACGGAGCAGCTCGAGTCGACACTCCGACGACACCTTCTCCGGCTCAAGTACACCGTCATCGACCATTCTTCGATGAGCCGCGCGTCAAGACCAACATGCATCTCGGAACCCGCTACATGACAAGCATTCCCAAGAGCAAGTTCCTCGTCCTCAATCAAACCAAGTCGCTTTTGCTCAAGCTCAAGAATGGCAACGACTACGACGCCAAGAAGAAGAACGAGCGCATCTACACCAAGAGGAACAAGACGCCGAGACTCAACGTCTTCAACAACAACAACGAGAAGCGCAAGCTCTTGAGGCGCAACGTGCCCTTCAAGAATCAAGTCGAGCCATCGCCAACCGCAATCGCGAACGGCGCAATCAAGAGGAAGCTCTTCGAGAAGAAATCCAAGAGAGGAACTATCAACCGAATGTGCAACGTCAAGCTCCACAAGCACATCAAGCTCCACAAGCTCCTCCACAAGCTCGTCAAGATCCACCTCAACCTCAAGCTCAACAAGAGCAAGTTGATCATGGTCTTCATCCGCGACAAGAGCAACATGAGGATGACTATCCTCCATGTCAAGGGCGTCATCATCACCATCGCCAACGACACAATGAAGATCAACGCTACGGAAAACTCAAATTCACAATGCCCAAGTTCAACGGAAGCAATGATCCCGAAGAATAACTCTCATGGGCATTGAAGGTTGACAAAATTTTCCGCTTGCACAACTATGACGAAGAGAGGAAGATCGCTATGGCATCACTTGAGTTCCAAGACTATGTGCTCATATGGTGGGAACAAGTCCTTGAGCGCCGTGAAGCAAGAGGTGAACCACCTATCACCACTTGGGCTCAAATGAAGGAAGTCATGCGAGCATGTTTTGTGCCAACCTACTACAACCGCGATCTCTTCAAGAAGCTACAACTCCTCAAGCAAGGAACAAAGAGTGTTGAAGAATACTACAAGGAAATGGAGATTGCCATGATTCGAGCCAATGTCATGGAAGATGATGAGCAAACAATGGCACGTTTCTTGAATGGTCTCAATCATCCCATCAAGAAGATTGCCGACTTCCAACCCTACTCCAACCTCATTGAGCTCGTGCATCAAGCTACAAAAGTGGAACGTCAAGTGCAAGATGACTTCAAGTATGCCAAGTACTCATCCAAGACATACGGCTTCTCCAACATCCAAGCTTCAACAACTCCTCCAACATCTACGTCAACCAAACCTTCTCCAAGCAATGACGACAAGTCAAGTTACAAGAAAACTTCGTCATGTTCAAGTCGTCTTTCTCCTAATACAAGCAACTTCAAGCCGCGTGCTTCATCATCTACTCCAACCGATGAGACCGTCAAGACAAGCTCCTTCAAGTGTTTCACTTGCGGCGGCCGAGGCCACAAGTCCTATCAATGCATGAACAAGCGCACCATGATCCTCAACGAAGATGGCACATATGACTCCATGAGTCAAGAGGAGATGGAAGCCCTTGAGCAAGTGGCCATGCACCGGCGCGTGAACGAGGATGAAGATGATCAAGTCTTTTGTGATGAGGATTTCAGCCCCGCTCTCGTTGTCTCCAAGGTCTTGACTCTTCAACATCAACAAGAAGAAGACCAACGATGCCGCATCTTGCACACAAAGGCCGGCATCAATGGAAGGTCCGTCAAGGTCATCATCGATGGAGGTAGTTGCCACAACTTGGCAAGTGAAGAACTATGCTCCAAGCTTCAATTGGTTAAGAGGAAGCACCCGCACCCCTACAAGGTTCAATGGCTAAGTGACTCCGGCACTATACGAGTCGAGCATATGGTCCAAGTCTCCTTCAAAATCGGTGCATATGAGGACACTTTGGAGTGTGATGTGGTCCCAATGACCATTTGCCACCTCCTTCTTGGTCGACCATGGCAATTCTACCATGGTGTCATCCACAATGGGCGAATCAATCACTATAGCTTCAAGATGAAAGGGAAGGAGTATGTGCTACGACCTATGTCTCCTAGTCAAGTGATAGCCGACAAGCAAGCCACCCACCATGGAGAGAAGAGTGAGAATGTGACCCACCCAAAAGTGAGTGAGAGCCACAAGCCAAACTTGAGCGCCTCTTCACCTAGAGAGAAAACCCTCATCCTATTTGCCACCAAAAGTGAGATGAGAGAAGTGTGTGAGAACCCATCGAGTGTGATGCACTTTGTCCTTGTGTGCAAGGATGGAGAACCAAAAACTAGCACCATTCACGAGCTACCTTTGGTGTTTCAATCTCTTTTGCAGGAATTTCAAGATGTTTTCCCCGACGAGGTACCTCCGGGTCTACCTCCTCTACGAGGCATTGAGCATCGAATCGACCTCATACCTGGAGCGCCACTTCCAAACAAAGCTCCATACCGTGTCAATCCCGAAGAAACCAAGGAGATCCAAGGGCAAGTACAACAACTAATCGACAACGGTCATGTACGTGAAAGCTTAAGCCCTTGTGCCGTTCCCGTTATACTTGTGCCTAAGCCCGATGGAAGTTTCCGTTTGTGTTCCGATTGTAGACCTATAAATGCTATCACCGTTCGCTATAGGCATCCCATTCCTCGCTTAGATGATATGCTTGATGAACTTAGTGGAGCCAACTTTTTCTCAAGGATTGATCTTAAAAGTGGCTATTATCAAATCTGCATCCAAGAAGGTGATGAATGGAAAACTGCTTTCAAAACCAAATTTGGCTTATATGAGTGGTTAGTGATGCCTATGGGTTTATCGGAAGCACCCGAAACTTTCGTGCATCTTATGCATCATGTGCTTAGACCTTACATTGGAATCTTTGTTGTGGTTTACTTTGATGATATTCTTGTGTTTAGCAAAACCATGAAAGAGCATATTAATCATGTTAAATCTGTTTTGCACACTCTTCGCAAAGAAAGTCTTTATGCCAACATGAAAAAGTGCACATTTGGTGTTGACAAAGTGGTTTTCTTGGGTTTCGTTGTCTCTTCCAAGGGTGTCCATGTTGATGAAACTAAAATTGAAGCAATTAAAACTTGGCCCCAGCCCACCAATTTGCAACAAGTGCGAAGTTTTCTTGGTCTTGCAGGATTTTATCATTGCTTTGTGAAAAACTTTAGCACTATTGCTGCCCCTTTGCATGATTTGAGTAAGAAGAATACTCCTTTTGTTTGGGGAACTTTGCAATCAACCGCTTTTCATGAGCTCAAGTCTTTGCTTACTCATGCTCCGATTCTTTCTTTCCCTAACTTTGACAAAACTTTTGAGGTTCATTGTGATGCAAGTGGTACCGGAATTGGCGGAGTTTTGATGCAAGAAAAACGAGCTATTGCTTATTTAGTGAAAAACTCTCCGGTGCTCAACATAACTATCCCATCTATGACAAAGAATTGTATGCTTTAGTGCGTGTCCTACATGTTTGGGAACATTATCTTAGACCTCATGAGTTTGTCATCCATACCGATCATGAAACACTTAAGTACTTAAAAGGTCAAACTAAGTTGAACAAGCGTCATGCCAAATGGAGTGAATTTATTGAATCTTTCCCATATGTGATCAAGTACATTAAGTGTAAGGAAAATGTAGTTGCCGATGCACTTTCACGCATATGCACGCTTGTCACTAAACTTGAGTTGAATGTTATTGGCTTTGAGCACATAAAAGACTTGTATGCTAATGATCCATCTTTTGCACCTCATTATGCTAAATGTTTGACGCATACATCTTGGGAACAATATTACATCAAGGATGGTTATCTTATGAGAGCTAACAAACTATGCATTCCCGAGTCTTCTCTTGGTTTGCTTCTTTTGCAAGAGGCTCATGGAGGTGGACTCATGGGACACTTTGGACGCGACAAGACTTTCGCCACGCTCTCCAAGAACTACTTTTGGCCCAAGATGTTCCGCGACGTCTCACGCTTCACCACCCGATGCTCTACATGTCGCAAAGCTAAGTCTAAAGCTCAATCTCATGGTCTTTACATGCCTCTTCCTATTCCTTATCAACCATGGGAAGACATTAGTATGGATTTTTACTTGGTTTGCCTCGAACTCAACATGGATAGGATTTCGTGTTTGTCGTTCTGGACAGATTTTCTAAAATGGCACATTTCATTCCTTGCAAAAAGATAGACGATGCTTCACATATTGCCAATCTATTTTGTAGGGAAATCCTGCGACTTCATGGAGTGCCAAAGACAATTGTCTCGGACCGCGACGTCAAGTTCTTGAGTTACTTTTGGAAGACACTATGCGCCAAGCTCGGCATCAAGCTATTGTTCTCTTCGGCATACCATCCTCAAACCGACGGCCAAACGGAGGTGACGAACCATACACTCTCCACTCTAGTTCGCGTGTTGATCAAGAGAAACATCAAGGAGTGGGAAGAGTGCCTACCCATCGCCGAGTACGCCTACAACCGTGCAAGACATTCGACGACCGGCACGTCCCCCTTCGAGGTCGTCTACGGCTTCAACCCATTGTCCCCATTGGACATCCTACCTCTTCCTCTACAAGAGCGAACCAACCTCGACGCAAGTGCCCGTGCAAGCTACATCAAGAAGATGCATGAAGATACAAGGCACACCATCGAGCGACAAACACAACGACTAGCGACCAAGCTCAACGTCAACAAGCAACTCATGGTCTTCAACATTGGCGATCTAGTGTGGCTACACCTTCGCAAGGACCGCTTCCCCATCGATCGCAAGTCCAAGCTTCTCCCTCGAGCCGACGGACCTTTCAAGGTGCTAGCACGCTACAACAACAACGCCTACAAGATCGACCTACCTCGAGACAAGTACAATGTGAGCGACATCTTCAACATCAAGGACCTCGCACCTTACCATGGAGATGAAGTTTTTGATTCGAGGTCGGATCTCTCCCAAGGGGGAGGAGATGATGCGGAGCATCCCTCGCTCATCCCCATGGACGCATCTACATCTCCTTCAACACCACGTGGACCCATGACTAGAGCCCGCTCTAAGGCTATCGAAGATAAGGTGAACTCGCTCCTCTCCGAAATCCCTCTTTCTACTCACGAGACATGGCTACTACCTCAGACGGAAACTCTGTGTGTGATCAGGTACAACGCTGAAAAAGAAGCGACAGGCGTCAACTCTCTGCTCAGCCCGGAACCTGCCCGGAACCTGGCCCGGAACTTCCGGCCTGCCCGGAACTTCCGGCCTGCCCGGAACTTCCGGCCTCCTTCGACATCGACCACCCCGGGCATGCCAACTTTCTGCTTAGCCCGGAACCTGCCCGGAACCTAGCCCGAACTTCCGGCCCCCGGAACCTCCGGCCTGGCCCGGAACTTCCGTCCCCCGGAAGCCAGCCCTGCTTCACCTGTGCCAACTTTCGGCTTAGGCCGGACCCTGCCCGGAACCTCCGGCGCCCGGAACTTCCGGCCTGGCCCGGAACTTCCGGCCCTGCCTGCGCGCAGCCACTTGGGCCGAGGCCCGTGTACCCTTCCGCCCCGTAGACTATATATACTCTCTCATCCCGTATGTTTTAGGGTTAGCATTGTATAGCTCATATTCATGTGAGAGCCTTGCTCATCCACTTGGATACTTCTCCTCGGAGTTCAGGACCTCTTCGGAGAAGATCCCCTAAGCGGATTCAAGACCCCTTTCTAGGGAAGACCATCAAGACCTCCGTACGGAGAAGACCGGTGCCTTTGTATCCTTACCTTTGTTGATTGTGGATCATGTGTATCTCTTTGTGTTCGGTGATCTAGCACTCGTGTGATTAATTCTATGTCGGTTTCGTGATTCTCTCTTGTTCTCCCCGTGTTTTCCCCTTTGTGCTTCCGTGTGTTCTTCGTGAATCTCCGTAGGATCCTCTCCAAACGTGAAAGATCGTCCAACTAGGGTTTTGCCCTACATCAACTACTCTTCACCATCTCCCCACTCCAAAGCGGCTATCACGCATTGCTTGGGAGAACGGTCGTCGCCTGCTTCAACGCAGTACCGCATTATGCCTACCTCACACTCAAGATGCCCGGTCCACGTGGCATCATCACCGTTAACGGAAACACAGAGCGCTCCTCACGCGCGGAGGAATACGCGACGGCTGCAGCGGCCGGACTCTAAGCGGCCTCTAAATATGTAATCCCATAGAGGACACCAAGGGCTATAGATATTTAATAAAGCCCCACCGTTGGCTTGACCTTATTAACAGGCCAATGTCTTACACTTTTACTATCCGTCGCACGCTTACGTTATACTCTTCTACATGAGTTTTTCTTTTTTACAGACACAATTCGTGTGATACCCTTCCAGGACACAGCACAACAGAGACAAAGGCGTAGACATGCAGCAGGGCCCCGCTCAAAGGTTTCTCTTTAGATTAAGCCCCTGTGTAAACCTTTTTATTGTCTCTTGTTGTTTCCACATCCCATGGGTACTATACCCACAGAGGGTACTGCCGTTATTGGCATTTCGCCACGACAGACTAATGCACGTACCTGGAAATACAGGGTTCATAATGAAAGGGCATTCTTCAGCCCATTTTATGTTGCAAAAGTCCGAATACCCTCGGGAGTGTTCGGCGTCACGAGTTTGGCCTTACATGAATCAGCTCCGAATCATGTCTTTGGTCAAATGTTGGGTTTGCCCGGCTCTTGGGTTTGCCGCATAATGTTCCGTTCTTATCGGCTAAGGCGGCCAAAGGAGAACTACTGCGATTGTGCCCTGGCTATTCCGGATGAGCACCTCAGTAGAGATAGCCGAAAACTGACTGTCATGATACAGCGAGAGACTGTTCAACCACTCGAAGACTTATCAGAATCTTTAGGATTCCTCCGCATTAACGAAGGACCGTTTCCCGGTCATGTACAAACGCGCCCGTATTCGGATGCACGCGAAGGTACCAGGGGCTACATAGTAGCCCCACCATCAAACTCCTATGGCTAAGTGAAAGTGTTACAGCTATATAGTTTGGTTGCCTAGTTCGACGTGCGATCACCTCCTTAATGGACCAAGACATTGGATCAAGTGTGATTACGCATATTTTTCGCGAACACCCCCGCATTTTATGCGTGGGGGCTGAAGCCAACGACTGCTAACTTTCAGATTACATATATACATAAAAACGGCCGCACAGGAGGCACAATAATACTTTCGGGCAAAAAGTATAAATATAGCCTCATAATCAAAGTAACATTGTTTTTACAATGACACGATTTGTCACTCGAACATGACATTCTTCGAGCACTGTGCCTCTATTAAGCGAGCACCTGCCGCTACCTGCTCCAAGATGTGCTCGACCGGACCCTGGCCCCCCGCCCGATTCTTGGTCGCAACGACGGTGGCCTCCATATCTGTCCAGTATGCCTTAACATGGGCAAGAGCCATCCGGGCACCCTCTATGCACGCCGACCTCTTCATGGCATCAATCCGCGATACGGCACCAAGGAATTGTTGCACTAAACCAAAATAATTGTCCGGCTTCGGCCCCTTCGGCCATAAATGGTCTAGTACAGACCGCATTGCAAGACCGGACAGCCTGTGAAGCTCGGCCACAGCAGCCATCTTCTCACTCAAAGGCAATTTGCGCGTTGGAGCGCTGAACTGCGACCAGAACAGCTTTTCCACTTCATCATCTTTTTGATCCTCAAAAAACTTGGTTGCATCAGCCGTACTCTTCGACAAATCCACATAGGCGTCTGCAGGACTCCAGCGTCGATCCAGAAGAGCGTACTTCGGATCTAAAAACTTCATCTGCAACAAATAGGGGTTTCCAGCCGTTATTTCTCCGGCCTGTCGAAGCTCCTCCCGCGCATCCCTAAGGTCAGAACGCGTCTCCTTGGCCGCATCAAGAGCCTTCTTCAGGTCAGCCTTATTCGCATTATTTCCTTTTTCAAGAAGTTCATAACGGTTGGCGGCGTCTTTTAACTCCACAGCCATTTCGGCTATTCTCTCTTCGCTTCGACGATGAGCAGCCTGTTCGGCTCTCAACTCATCGGCCGCCTTTAGGGCAGCCGCATTACTATCCTGGGCATGTTCCTTGGCTAGGGCAAGTTCCGCCCTCAGGGCTTCCACGGCAGCAGCACCGTCTATAGTCCAAACATATCACATCAATATTATACTCCTTTAAATTTTTCCTATAAATAATAAGGAAAGCAGAGCACATACCTTGTGACTCGTTAACCGCTCGTTCACAAGCGTGACGTCGGCATCAATGACTCCAATCTGCCTCCTCAGTTCGGAAACTTCAACGGACTGGTCAGCTGTCGGATCCTTAGACACCTGCGCATAAGCACAACGCGATCATTACTTCAAAATATGATCCTCCATTTGCCGCCTAGGGCTGGCAACCAGAGTCTCAGGTGCTACTATCCATATGGAGCAGACCTAGCACGTGTGTCACAGCCAAAAAATTATGTATTTTTCTTTACATACCTCAAAGCCTCTGAGCAGGCTCGTAAATGCTTCATTCTAACCGCTTGTGGCGGATGAAATCCTCTCGGGCACCATGCTCATTAATGAACGGTGCTCCTCCGAGAGAGCAGCTCGCTCCAGAAGGCCCGTCATTGTGTCCGGCCGGACACCGAACTGTGCCAGACCCTTCTCATCGCCCCCCGTGGGAGCCGAACGCTCCGGGCTCAGGGCGGCCGAAGGATTAGCTTCTGGCTTCGACAGATCTGGACTCCTCCGTGACGACACCTCGGGGTCGCCTGCCTCATGAGGCGGAGAGGTTGGTGGGGTTTCACGCTCCATCATCTCCGGAAGGAGATCCCCCGAAGACGAACTCTGTCGAGAAGAGCTCCTAGCCGGACTGCAAAGAATGGATAATGGTTATTGTTCTCGGAGAAAAGCAGTACCTTCGTGTTGACGATTAACTTACAGCTCGACTGAGGGGTGGCCGGTCGGCGGGCATGACGCGGTGAGGACGCCCTTCGGGGCAGGGCCCCCTGGTGAAGCCTTCTTCCCCTGTTTGGGCACCTCCGTCTCCAAGTCTTCGGAGGTGGCCCTCTTCTTCCAACGAGGGGAGGAGGCTTTAGATTCTCCTTCCCGGCTATCCTTCTTTGGGGAGGTAGCAATTCCCCCGGTTTGGATGCGCAACGTATGAAGTTCCGCTTCCCTGTTCTTCCCTTCGTCTTTCCCAGAGGGCATTTTGCTTAGCACCCGACCAAGCATCTTGGCTATGGTGGGACTAGGCGAGCCTTCGGGAAGTGGTGCCGGACACCTGATTCTCTCTGCCTTGTTGAGCCCTTCCTGGCCACGGGGGATTTTTCAGAATAAGGATTATGATAAATATAAATGAAGTGTTCGGCTTCAGGGTTACTTGCTTCGGTATCTGGGCGATTGCAGCTCAGGCTCGCATCCTTGGTGGTGTCCAGACACTTTACTTGTGGTTCGAAGAATAATTTACACATCCCTTCGAGCGTCAGGCCGAAGAAGTGCAGAATAGTCCGCGAACCTTCCGGATTGAACTCCCACATCCGGAGAGGCTGGCATTTGCTCGACAACATCCGTCGGATTAGCATTACCTGAATTATGCTGACAAGGCTAATGTCCCTCTCAAGAAGCTCCCGAATACGGCTCTGCAGTATTGGTACATCACTAGAAGATCCCCAATCCCGTCCTACATTGGTCCATGATGCCAGTTGAGAAGGAGGGCCCGGACGGAAGTCGGGGGCAGCCACCCACTTTGTGCCCCTAGGAGTTGTGACGTAAAACCACCTCCGCTGCCATAGATCGGACACCTCTGGGAAGGAGCCCTCTGGCCATGGGACGTCGGCATTCCTGCTTATTATAGCACCTCTGCACTCCGCGTGTCGCCCCTCAATCATCTTCGACTTCACATTGAAGGTCTTGAGCCATAGGCCGAAGTGTGGAGTGATGTGGAGAAAAGCTTCACACACAACGATGAACGACGAAATATGGAGGATAGCGTCCGAGGCTAGATCGTAAAATCTAACCCGTAATAGAACATGAGCCCTCTCACATAAGGATCAAGGGTGAAGCCCAAGCCACAGAGGAAGTGGGAAACAAATACGACGCTCTCATTGGGCTCGGAGTAGGGATAAGCTGCCCTGGAGCAGGAAGCCTGTGCTTGATGTCGGCGATGAGATACCCGACCTCCCTAAGCTTCGCAAAGTCCTCCTCTGTGACCGAGGAGGCCACCCAACAGCCTTGAGGGTTGGATCTGGACATGATTGAGGATCCGAGGTGCTTGGGCTTGGGTTTCGGGTGTTGGAACTCGAGGTGCTAAAAGGCGAAGGGTGGTGGAAAAGAGGGATAGGCCTCGGCCCCTTTATAAAGGGGATGAATATCAAGCGTCCTCAGCGTAACCGCTCGGGATTTACCTAAAAACACAGAGTCATACCAACAGACGTCGTGGGGAAGCGTCCACCTATATTAATGGAAGATCCCGTGCTAAGGGGAGCACGATCTCTGTTCTGGCAAGGTGTGCCAGTAAAACCGCCTCGCAACGCGTATCGGGGAAGGACAAGTAAAACCGATTCATTTTGGGCTGGGCCACGGGGCAGGAGCGCGCCGTGCAGAAATTGCCAGCAGATCAGATTTATGAAATGCTATGCTGTGAAAATCATCTTGCAGATCCGGACACGGTTTAAGTGTTTGATAATTACTTTGGAGTACTCGGAGAAGGAACCCACCTTGCAATGCCGAAGACAAACTGCACACCGGACTCATCGTCATTGAAGCCTGGTTCAGAGGCTACTGAGGGAGTCCTGGATTAGGGGGTACCCGGACAGCTGGACTATATACTTTGGCCGGACTATTGGACCGTGAAGATACAAGACTCAAGACTTCGTCCTGTGTCCGGATGGGACTCTCCTTTGCGTGGAAGACAAGCTTGGCGATCCGGATATTATATTTCCTTCTTTGTAACCGACTCCGTGTAAACCCTAGCCCCCTCCGGTGTCTATATAAACCGGAGGGTTTAGTCCTCAGGGGACGATCACAATCATAATCATCATAGGCTAGCTTCTAGGGTTTAGCCTCTATGATCTCGTGGTAGATCAACTCTTGTAATACCCATATCATCAATATCAATCAAGTAGGAAGTAGGGTTTTACCTCCATTAAGAGGGCCCGAACCTGGGTAAACTTTGTGTCCCTTGCCTCCTGTTACCATTAGCCTAAGACGCACAGGTCGGGACCCCCTACCCGAGATCCGCCGGTTTTGACACCGACACCGGGGAGGACATGTCCGACGCTGTGAGGGAGGAGATGAATAGGGTTAGGGTAGGATTCATCCGCGAATTTCGGGGGAGGGTGTGTTTATATAGGCATAGGGAGCTAGGAGTGTCCAAATGAGGAGCGGTTTTCGCCCACACGATCATGATCGAATGGCCGAGAGCATGTAGGGGGTTAGGATGGGCTCATGGGATGTGGTGAAGAGGGGCTGTGCTGCACAGAGAAGGGGGTTTCGGGCTACACGGTTAACCGTTGGGGCATCAAACGACCTCCAAATGGAACGAAATTTGACGGGCGATCTGCCGGTGCTATACCAAGACCACTCGAAAAATCTCGGCCCATTCCGAGAATTTTTTTCTCCCGCTCACGAAACAAGGACTGGGAGGGGTGATGGGGGCGTGCGAGTGTGTCTGGGCTCCGAACGGACAACGGAGAGAACTGGGGGAATCCCGAACGAATGCAAGTTTTGAAAACCACGCAGATGAAATGGAGATGATGACATGGCAAAATGCAACACGCAAACAAATGACATGGCAACGACGGTGAATAACTGGAAGACATCTGACGCATTGAATCCGGGGTGTTACACCCGTGCTCCGGCAGCTTGCATCGCAACGATGTAAATGCTCAAGAACTCAGACGGGTGAATCTTGCCGTCGTACTTCTCCGGGACTTCTGATTTGAACGTGCGAGTGCTGGGGAACTGGAACTGCCACATCTTGCGAGTGAATGCTGGACAAGTGATTGCATATGGCAAATCAGTAGCATCCCCCAGCGCAGGCCTGTACTTAGCGGGCCCAGCCCGCATATCGGACTGGTGATGTGCTTCGCGTCACCGCTTGATGGTAGACCGGGCGTCCTCCTTGAGGCACTCTTGAAGAAATTGGCGCTGGTCATGGCACTTCCATGGGTCTGACGATGCCGTGGACACGTTGACCCAGGCATCGCCCCGTCCGGCTGATCGCGGCGTAGGGGAGTGCACCGTGGTTGCGGCACCCTCGACCCTTCCACTGCCTGCATGCGTCGGCTCGTCATTTCGGGGTTGTGAGGGGCTCGCTCCCCGGTGGCCATCTTTGTTGGCATGGCCAATAAGGCTTTGGATAGCAGCCCTCCACTCCTCTTGCTTCTCCATGGCAGGAGGAAAGTCGAGGAGCTGATGCGCAAGTGCCAGCGCTTCCGCTCGTGTGGGTGGCAGCGACGGGCGCGACGAATGAGAGGAACTCGGACTTCTAACGACGTTAGAAGGAGTCCCATCTCGATTCCGCGACCGCGCGCTCTTTTTGCATGCACCATGATGTGCATGTAGGCCCTGCGTGTCATGAGAGTGATGTTGAGGGCTCTTGCCGTGGCGACGCCCGGGGTCCTCAACATCGCGATGCAGTTTGTCGTGCACGAGCTGAGGAGACCACGGCACGCGCGTTGGCGAGGTCGATCTTCCGCCCTTGGAGGTCCCCGCACCACCCGCAGGTGGCATAGCTCCACCCTTGGGCGCAGTGGCGCACCGACCCCCGTCGCCGCTGTGGAGGACACCGGCGGCCTGATTTCTTGTATTCGGATGGTGTGGACGATCTCGATCTCCTCCACCGCTGGCGCCCGCCCCGTCGCTCGTCCGTATGGGTGCGGGCGGAGCGGTCCCGGACCGGCCGATCGTCGCAGCCTTCTTCTTCTTCGGAGCCATGGCGATGAAAGAGCTACTACACTAACTACGGACCAGGTTCTCACAACTAACACCTCCTACCTGGTGCGCCAAAGATGTCGGGGAAATCGATCACCTGTGGGGTCACAAGGATCCCTTCTATGTTCGGCGGGGGATTAGTTGCACGAAGAGCCGGTCGAGTCATTAGCACACAGAGGATTTTTATCCAGGTTCGGTCCGCGAAGATGCGTAATACCCTAGTCCTGCTTTATCTAGATATATGAGTGTTCTTGAGCTTTTGAACTAGCTACGATGTGTGCTTTGTCCAAAAGTTCGAATCCTCTCTCTGTGCGCCTCGGGCCTTCTTTTATACACGAAGGGGTTGCCACAGTGGCACACAGGAGGTGGCAAGCTACAGTGATACGAGCTTATCGCTCGATCAACGTAGGACAAGCGCATTTAATGCGATGCCTACGTGTCCTCTTGCTTTATTGGGGACGGCAACAGAGGCCATCCCGTCCTTCGCCGCTTCCCCTCGCCTTGCCACGCGTCCGGGCCAATGAGGTATGCAACGCCACGCTGGCCAACCAGCTGCTGTGTTGGCAGAGTGGTAGGCTTCCACAAAGATCTGCATGTCGCCACGCAGGCGTCTGCTTCGTTGGCATGCTTATCGCCGCGTTGGAGTGGTGGTGAGGTGGCGGAACCCTGCCGACCGCGGGCTTGGCCGCGGCCCAGCGATCGTCCCCAGCAAGCCGAGTCGGCCCGGACAAGGGTCTTCCGGGGGTCTTCATCATTTGATCCCACGTGGAGTCGTGGGTTGTCGATCTTCGTGAGGAGCCGCATGCTACCAGGCATGTGCTCTTCAAATCTTGGTCTTTAACATTGTCGATAGTGTTAGAGATCTCAAGCCCAAGGGTGGTGGCCTTGCTGGTCTCTTCGCCAGCTGCCCTGACAAGGGGCTTGTCGGGGGCTGCGCAGGTCGCCTCAGCAAGGCTTGTTGCCGGGCGTGGCCCGGCTTGCCTCTTGCTGCTTGCTACTCTGAGAACTTTCCTTGATTTTCTCTGTGCCTGTCTTGCCTTCTGATGTCTTCCTCTGCCTCGCCATGCCCTGCTATACACCGACACCATCCAAGTACACACCCATACATCATCATGAAATAGTGAAATAAGAAACCTGAGAGTTGGAGGGATCGGACTTGCTTTGCTGAATTAGCACCAAAACCAAGCCAGGTCGTAGGTGTCGGTTACGGTGGTGAAGAGGTGAACAGAATCCTTTTGGATCTAGGTAGCCAATACGGGATCCTTTCCGCTCCAGCATGGGCGGCAGAATTACCGAACTAAAAAAAATCCAGTCACCCGTTTACTAACTGGTAACTGGGAAAGCACATATGTTGTTGTTAACTCACTTGTAAAATGATTCCCAAGGGATGACAGCGATGGTGACACCAGCAGAGAGATGCAATTTGATGCGCATGGTACAAACTGAATTTCTCGATTGCTGCCCGGTCAATGTCCTACAACCTGGCAAACCTATATGCGCAGCCTGAACCAGTCCACATGGCTGGATATCTGACCTTGGCACAATTTTATTCAGGAAACTTAATAAGTTCAACAGCAAATTACATGCATTACATACAACAAATCCAGCATAGATATTTTAGCGTCTCTAGTCAAGACAGCAGTGGTCCTTATAAAATTATGGGTGCCATATTCTCTTGTAAGATCTGGGATTATAAATATATTATTGCAATGAAATGCTGACAAAAGTACTGATCCACTAGAAAATCTGCGATTAGGTAAGAAAATTGCGATGCTAAGGAACCAAACAATAACACGAAAAAATGTGGCATGAGTGTGAAACCACAGTTAGGTCGAATTGTTCATTTGTTTGTTTACGATCCCGACGATGTGTGTGAGGAGGTCGAGCAAGAAAAATGTTGCAGTGACCGTAAAATGAAATTGGTGAGCCGTGAGTGGGAGAGAAGCAATCTGTACGTACTTGGCATACAAGGAGGCGAGGGCGGCGTGGTAGATGTTGTGGGAAAATCTGGGCGATGTGCCGTCGAATGCCACCTTCCAGAGCTGCACGTGCTTCACCATGAACTTGTAGGAGCTCTCCATGTTGTTGAGCGGCCAGACGGTGGTGTCCTGGCAGGGATCCTTGACGAAGACCTGCCATGCCCAAATCGAAAACGAAACCATCATTAGTGTGGGCGCGGCCACTTGGATTGACATACAGATTAGGGGAGATTCCAACAATTAGTTTATCCATTAACGGGCAGAGGGGGAAATGATTCGCAGTGCAGAGAAATGATTCGCTTATTACCCGGTAGCCGTCGCCGAAATCAATGCGAAAGGCATCCTTGATGGCCTCGGCGGAGGCGCGGTGCCCCCGTTGGTGTCGCTCATGAGGATGAGGACGGTCTTGACGCGGTTGGCACCGAACTGCACGAGCTCGACGATGCCCTCCTCCTCGTCCCAGAAGGGCTTGTCATCATCCTCGGGCCCGGCGAGCGACGCGAGTGAGGCGGAGGGGGAGGAGGAGGAGGCGCCTGTTGGGCCCGCGAGCTCCCCGGCATAGGAGAGGCTCTTGCGGAACCTGCGGCGCATCCACTGGTGGTGGTGGTACACCGCCATTCTGTCTAGCACCGTCTCCCGGATCGACCGCGGCGGTGGACGGTCGGAGAAGAACGGCGGCCGATGGCGGCGACGTACTGTACAGAATATGGAGGGGAAGTAGCGGATAAAATACACTGCGGGTTGAATATTCCAAATCACGGGAGTTTTTCTGAAAAAACTAACCGTTTCTAGATTTATCCACTTAAAAGGGGACTACGGGTTTAATTGTAAACAACTACAGGGACTTTTCTGTAAAGTCGCCCCAACGGTGAACCCTACAGACTTAACCCGTGCTTTATTATTAGCACTAGCAAAAAAAGTCCGTGCGTTGTAACGGGAAAAAACAAACACCACACATCCTAACTCAACCAATTGAGCATGGTGTAGGACCTCATCTCCATGCCCCTAACCAAATAAACATGACCAAGACCTCACCCTCAGGTCGGCATCCTCTATTTAAACATGACACCGGAATCAAGTTTCCGCTTATCCACTTTTACACCCTCATCGTCGATAGCCGCCCTGCCAAACTAAGCAAGGTTGGCCAGGTCCAAGAACTGGATGGTTTAGTATCCTTCATGTTCGGCTAGACTAAGAACGTTGGGCCAAGATTTATCATCATTCGGCTACTAATATAGTAGGAAAAATTGAGTAGTTCGTGTTGGACACACCATGAAATTTGAGTTCGACTACTCATGCGTTGTGATTGGTGGCACTGGACTGAGTAAGGTTGGCTTTTATGTGACGATGTCTAGCAGAGGAGCATGTAGGTGACAGGCGTTGGTTGGTCGACGCGGTCATACTGAAAACGTAGTGGAGAAAAAAGCATCCAATGTAGTCGTGGACATAACTTTCTTCTTAAAGTTTAAACACATATTCCGTCGGCGCGCTTCCAATATTATTCAGTCTTAGGAATCTGTTTAATTAGCAGCCACCACGTATAGGCATGATTTTCCGGGGTGGTTCTCTTAGTTTAGAAATCTGTTTAATTAGTATAATTTTCCCTCAATTCTCACTCCTTCCTTTATTGTTAGCTTCCATCATACATACGTATCGAAATTTGGCACAATTTGCCCTCAATTCTCGTTCTTTCCTTTATTATTTCTCTCGGTCTAAATTATTGACTTGTCCTCAATTCTAAATCCTTCCTTGAATTATACCCTTCTTATATTCTCTCCCTATAATTTTCCGACAATTCTCAATCCTTTCTTGAATTATCTTTCTGTATTTCTCTATCAAACAGCCAGCTTCCACGTAGGTGCAGTTTTCACACACATATTTTAATTGGTGCTATGACATGTACTAAAGCGAGGTGGTCGTAAACACAAACGTTGTTTAGCTCGGTTGGCCGTGGCCTTACGAACTTGCTAGGAGGTTTTGAGTTTGATCTCGTGTGGTAACGCCATAGTTTTTGCCTTTCCCAGCGTAGGTGGGCCGGCTTCATGAGGGAGCTGCGGGGCGGATGGGTGCAGGCCAAAAAACACAGCCGAGGCGCACGCGCAACGAAAATTGTGCAGATCAAGCCCAACGCAGCCTAGGTGACTTTCTACCGGGCCTGCTCATTGGCGGGTGACTTCCAAGTGGGCTGCTGCGGAAATAATTTTAGACACCAAGTCGTTAATTAGTACCACCTCGCTTATACATTTTAAATTCAAACTGAAAGCGTAAATTCACAGGAAGAAAGCGTATTGTGACGGTGAACCCGACAAAGTCAATCCGTGCTTTATTATTAGGGAGAGAAAAAATTCCATGTGTCATTATACTATGTTTTTTCAGTCAAATGTTGTTCTTTCGTAATAGATGTCCAAAAGGAAGAGGGTGAGTGCAGATCCTCAAAGAGTGCAAACTAGGTATTTGCAACAGGTAGTGATACCAGTTAAATCAGATAGATCAGTAGCCACAGAAAACACAGGCCCACCTGTACCACACTTTACCCCTACTCCACTGGCCAAACCCTATTAGAACTGCAGAGAGCCCAGCGTCAGGTAGTGTCTATGATATCAATTCAAAATTTGAACTCCTAAATTTCTGCATGTGCCTTACCTTCTCTTTTGTATGAAAACCAATTTCGGATGAATCTCCTTGCTCAAAGGATCATAGGATCTCACAACAATACTGGGCGCTGCATTGCTCTTGTTAGTACCTCTTGCCCTTTGTCAGCATACTTACACTCATTGCTGTTTGATTATGTAGCATCACAGTAAATGTTCGCTTCTTTATCCCCCCTTTCCTTGAAATTATAACATCTATATTTACTCTTAGATAAATGTAGAATTAAGACAATGGTTATGAAGTTTTGGATTGCTCATGTAAGTACCTTTGTCATGTACTCCTTCTGTATCAAATTAATTGTTGAAAAATTGGACGTATTTAGAACTTAATAGTGCTAGATACATCCATTTGAGTGACAAGTAATAACGGACGGTGGTGGTATTAATGTACTTGCATCGCGAGATAGTTGATTGTCTAGCATTACTCTGCATCTTATCTGCCCTGCCCTCCACTTCCTCCAAATTATCAGATCTACATTTACTCTTACCAAAACGTTGAATAAAGCCAATGCCACTTCACACGTTGATGTCTGCATTCCTGTTGTCTGTACCTTTTGCCTTGTAACTATGTACTTAATTAATTGTTATTCAATTATGTATCATCAGTTTGCACGTGAGCTTCATTGTCCTTTATTTCTTCCAATATTATTGATCTATATTTACTCTTTGCAAAATGTAAAATAATGGCAACACTTGGTGCGTCCAATTTGCATCATGTTTTCCTACTATTATTTATGTTGTTTTATTGTATAATAATGCTTTTTAGAGTAATTCTAATGCCTTTTCTCACCAAGGGGGAGAATTCCGACAGCTGGAAATCTGGACCCAAAAAAGCTACGTCAAGCTACCTATTCTGCACAACTCCAAATGAGCGAAAACTTCCCGAGGATTTTTTACGGAATATTTAAGAATTACTGGAGCAAATAAGTACCAGAGGAGGACTTTCGGGACAAAGCGCTGCCGCCTCGAGGCGGAACATGGGCAGGAGCACTTTTGCCCTCCAGCGGAGCGATTCCGCTAGGGGAACTTCCCTCCCGGAGGGGGAAATCATCATCATCATCATCACCAACAACTCTCCCATCTTGGGGAGGGCTATCTTCATCAACATCTTCACAGTTCCAACTCCTCTCAAACCCTAGTTCATCTCTTGTGTTCAATCTTTGTACCAAAACTATAGATTGGTGCTTGTGGGTGACTAGTAGTGTTGGTTACATCTTGTAGTTGATTACTATATGGTTTATTTGGTGGGAGATTATATGTTTAGATCCATTACGCTATTTAATACCCCTCTGATCTTGAGCATGTTTATCATTTGTGAGTAGTTACTTTCGTTCTTGAGGTCACGGGAGGAATCATGTTACAAGTAATCATGTGAACTTGATATGTGTTCGATATTTTGATGATATGTATGTTGTCATTCTCTTAGTGGTGTCATGTGAACGTCGACTACATGATACTTCACCATATTTGAGCCTAAGGGAATGCATTGTGGAGTAGTTATTAGATGGTGGGTTGTGAGAGTGATAGAAGCTTAAACCCCAGTTTATGCGCTATTTCGTAAGGGGCCGATTGGATCCAAAAGTTTAATGCTATGGTTAGAATTTATTCTTAATACTTTTCTCATAGTTGTGGATGCTTGCGAGAGAGTTAATCATAAGTAGGAGGTTTGTTCAAGTAAGATAGGCACCTAAGCACCGGTCCACCCACATATCAAATTATCAAAATACCGAATATGAATTAAGCCAACATGATGAAAGTGACTAGATGAAATTCCCGTGTACCTGATGACCCACAAGCATAGGGGATCTATCGTAGTCCTTTCGATAAGTAAGAGAGTCGAACCCAACGAGGAGCAGAAAGAAATGATAAGCGGTTTTCAGTAAGGTTTTCTCTGCAAGCACTGAAATTGTAGGTGATAGATAGTTTTGTGATAAGATAAATAGTAACGAGTAACAAGTAAATAAAGTAAATAAAGTGAAGCAAGGTGGCCCAATTCTTTATGTATCAAAGGATAAGCCTGGACAATATCTAATAATGAGAAAGGAGCTCCCGAGGACACATGGGAATTATCGTCAAGCTAGTTTTCATCACGTTCATATGATTCGCGTTTGGTACTTTGATAATTTGATATGTTGGTGGACCGGTGCTTGGGTAATGCCCTTACTTGGACAAGCATCCCACTTATGATTAACCTCTATTGCAAGCGTCCGCAACTACAAAAGAAGTATTAAGGTAAATCCAACCACATCATTAAACATATGGATCCTAATCAGCCCCTAACAAAGCAACACATAAACTAGGGTTTAAGCTTCTGTCACTCTAGCAACCCATCATCTACTTATTACTTCCCTATGCCTTCCTCTAGGCCCAAATAATGGTGAAGTGTCATGTAGTCAACGTTCACATAACACCACTAGAGGAAAAGACAACATACATCTCATCAAAATATCCAACGAATACCAAATTCACATGACTACTAATAGCAAGACTTCACCCATGTCCTCAGGAACAAACGTAACTACTCACAAAGCATATTCATGGTCATAATCAGAGGGGTAACAATATGCATTAAGGATCTAAACATATGATCTTCCACCAAGTAAATCAATTAGCATCAACTACAAGGAGTAATCAACAATACTAGCAACCCACAGGTACCAATTTGTGGTTTAGATACAAGATTGGATACAAGAGATGAACTAGGGTTTTGAGAGGAGATGGTGCTGCTGAAGATGTTGATGGAGATTGACCCTCTCCCGATGAGAGGATCGTTGGTGATGATTTCCCCCTCCCGGAGGGAAGTGTCCCCGGCAGAACAGCTCCGCCAGAGCCCTAGATTGGTTCCGCCAAGGTTCCGCCTCGTGGCGGCGGAGTTTCGTCCCGTAAGCTTGCCCATGATTTTTTCCAGGGTAAAAGCTCTCATATAGCAGAAGATGGACACCGGAGGCCCACCAGGGGGGCCAGGAGATAGGGGCGCGCCCAGTAGGGGGGGCGCCCCCCACTCTCCTGGACAAAGTGTGGCCCCCCTGATGTATTTCTTTCGCTCAATAATTCTTATTAATTCCAAAAACATGTTTCGTGGAGTTTCAGGATTTTTTGGAGTAGTGCAGAATAGGTTTCCAATGTTTACTCCTTTTCCAGCCAGAATTTCAGTTGCCGACATTCCCCCTCTTCATGGTAACCTTGTAAAATAAGAGAGAATAGCCATAAGTATTGAGATATAATGTGTAATAATAGCCCATAATGCAATAAATATTGATATAAAAGCATGATGCAAAATGGACGTATCAACTCCCCCAAGCTTAGACCTCGCTTGTCCTCAAGCGGAAGCCGATATCGAAAAATATGTCCACATGTTTAGAGATAGAGGTGTAGATAAAAATAAAATACGGACATGAGGGCATCATGATCATTCTTATAACAGGAACATATATAGATTTTATCATATGATTTCCTATACTCAAGTGAAAATCAATTCACAATGTCAAGTATGGTTCAAAAACTTCATTTGGAACTAACAAACTATAATCTCAGTCACTGAAGCAATTGCAATTTATCATAACATCAGAAAGAGTCAACAATAGAGCTTTTCAGCAAGTTCACATACTCAACTATCTTGTAGTCTTCTATAATTGCTAACACTCACGCAATACTTGTGGTTATGGAGTTTCAGCCGGACACTGAGAAAGATAGGGGCTTATTGTGTTGCCTCCCAATGTATTCACCTTTAGGTGATGTCAACAATAATAGCCCATGCTAACTTACATCCAATTGGATATATATATATATATATATATATATATATATATATATATATATATATCATGATCTTTCAAACATGAGGAGCTTGCCAAAGGATAAAATGAAAAAGGGAAAGGTGAGGATCACCTTGACTCAAGCATAAAGTAAAAACATAAATTAAAAGATAGGCCCTTCGCAGAGGGAAGCAGAGGTTGTCATGTGCGTTTAGGGTTGGATGCACAAAATCTTAATGCAAAAGAACATCACTTTATATTGCCCCTTGTATGTGGACCTTTATTATGCAGTTCGTCGCTTTTATTACTTCCACAACAAGATCGTACAAAGCTTATTTTCTCTGCACTAATAAGTCATACATATTTAGATAGCAATTTTTATTGCCTGCAACATGACAACTTACTTGAAGGATATTACTCAATCCATAGGTAGGTATGGTGGACTCTCATGGCAAAACTGGGTTTGAGGATGTTTGGAAGCACAAGTAGTATCTCTACTTGGTGCAAGGAATTTGGCTAGCATGAGGGGGAAAGGCAAGCTCAACATGTTTGGAAGGTCAATGACAATATACGTTAACTGAGATGTGAGAAAACATAAACTATTACGTTGTCTTCCTTGTCCAGCGTCAACTCTTTTAGCTAGAGTGCCCCCAATTATAAAAGGTGTCCAAGATAATATATTTATATGTGAACCCCTCTTTCCTTATCACTTCCTATTAATTGCAACGTTGACCAAAACTACATTTATCAACTCTCAACAACTTTTATGCCTCATACTTTCTATGTGTGAAGTCATCACTAACCATAAGATCAATATGAACTCCATTATTCTTTCTACTTCCTCAAGATCATAGCGACATAGCAAAGCCCTTGACTCAATACTAATCTTTATTATAGATAGCTCACGGACTCGATTACATAAAGAGATCATAAAGAAAAACTCAAAACTACTTGATATTGAAACTTCAATCTACTGGATCAAGATACTACTAAAAGGGTCGAACTAAATAAAACAGTAAAGATAGGAGTGTGATGGTGATACGATACTGGGGCACCTCCCCCAAGCTTGGTAGTTGCCAAGGGGAGTGCCCATACCCATGTAATTATGTCCCCGGAGGTGGTGAAGTAGGAGTTGTTGATGATGTAGGCTTGTCGTCCGTCTTCCAAGTCATAAGCTCACCATCATAGAAGGATGATCGAGTCTCCGGGATCCTTAAATCTGCAGCCAAACTCATCCTCTTGAATCTATATTCATACTCACAGTTCTGGTTTTGCAGGTCACAGATCTGGGCTTGGAGGTGCTCGATTTTCTCTTGAAGCTTGAAGATGGTCTCCCCAATGACTTTGGCATCTAGCTTGTGGTTGTTGGTGAACTCCGTGATCATCATCTGGTTGGCGTTGAGTCCACGCTCCACCATCCCTTGGCACTTGAAAACTTGCTGCTCTACGGCTTCGAGCTTTGTCTCCATGCTTCCAGTACGCCTTGGTCCCCCCACGTCGCGGATGTGCAGCACCCCCTCACGCATCTCAATGGTTTGAGGGTGTTGCAGCACCTCCGCGAGATAGGGGTTGCTAACCCTTTCGAAAAAGTTGTCCTTGGGAGCGCTTGGAGACGACATGATGCTCTAGATCTAAAACAGAAACAGCTCGAAACAAAAACAGAGGATATTTGCGTGATACGGTGGTCAAAACCTTTGGGAGTATATGTAATGAATTTTTACCGACCAATATACGTAATGTGCAAGAAAACAGAGTCCGGGAGGCACACGAGGTGCCCACGGGACAGGGGGCGCGCCCAGTAGGGGGGGTGCCCTCCACTCTCGTGGGGGCCTCGTGTCCCTTTCGGACTACTTCTTTCTTCCTAAATTTTTTAAATATTCCAAAACTGATAAAAATTGCCATTGGAGTCGTTTAGAGTCGGTTTACTTACCGTACCACATACCTATTCCTTTTCGAAGTCTGGAACATTCTGGAAAGTGTCCCTTATGTATTCCTCAGGGGTTACAGTTTCAATAATATTAGTTTCAACATTGATAGGGTTACCTGAAATATAATGTTTAATTCTTTGACCGTTCACCACCCTCGGACTTGTGCCTTCGAAGTTGTTGATTTTTATGGCACCAGAACGATAGACCTCCTCGATAATGTAAGGACCTTCCCATTTAGAGAGAAGTTTTCCTGCAAAAAATCTTAAACGAGAGTTGAATAATAAGACATAATCTCCTATGTTAAACTCATTCTTTTGTATCCTTTTGTCATGCCAGCGTTTTAGTTTTTCTTTGAATAACTTGGCATTCTCGTAGGCTTGGGTTCTCCATTCATCAAGTGAGCTAATCAAACAACCTATTCTCACCGGCAAGTTTGAAGTCATAGTTGAGCTCTTTAATAGCCCAATATGCTTTATGTTCAAGTTCAAGAGGTAAATGACACGCTTTTCCATAAACCATCTTATAAGGAGACATACCCATAGGATTTTTGTATGCAGTTCTATAGGCCCGTAATGCATCATCAAGTTTTTTGGACCAATTCTTCCTAGATCTATTCACAGTCTTTTGCAAAATTAATTTGAGATCTCTATTGCTCAACTCTACTTGACCACTAGACTGCGGATGATAAGGAGATGCGATTCTATGATTGGCATCATACTTAGCAAGCATCTTACGGAAAGCACCATGAATAAAATGTGAACCACCATCAGTCATAAGATATCTAGGGACTCCAAACCTCGGAAAAATAACTTCTTTAAGCATTTTAATAGAAGTGTTATGATCAGCACTACTAGTTGGAATAGCTTCTACCCACTTAGTAACGTAATCAACAGCAACTAAAATATGAGTGTAACCATTAGAGGCAGGAAAGGTCCCATATAATCAAAGCCCCAAACATCAAACGGTTCAATAACAAGAGAATAATTCATAGGCATTTCTTGACATCTACTAATGGTACCTACTCTTTGACATTGATCACAAGATAAGACAAACTTACGAGCATCTTTGAAGAGAGTAGGCCAATAAAAACTAGATTGTAGTACCTTGTGTGCAGTTCTATCTCCGGCGTGGTGTCCTCCATAGATTCAGAGTGACACTTGCGTAGGATCTGTTCTTGTTCATGATCAGGCACACAACGTCTAATAACACCATCTACTCCTTCTTTATAAAGGTGTGGGTCATCCTAAAAGTAATGTCTTAAATCATAAAAGAACTTTTTCTTTTGCTGGTATGTGAAACTAGGCGGTATAAATTTAGCAACAATGTAATTAGCATAATCAGCATACCAAGGAGCAGTACGAGAAGCATTAATGACCGCTAATTGTTCATCAGGAAAGCTATCATCAATAGGCAGTGGGTCATCAAGAACATTATCTAACCTAGACAAGTAGTCTGCAACGGGGTTCTCAGCTCCCTTTCTATCAATAATATGTAAATCAAATTCTTGGAGCAGGAGAACCCATCTAATGAGCCTAGGCTTAGCATCTTTCTTTTCCATAAGATATTTAACAGCAGCATGATCAGTGTGAATAGTAACTTTGGAATCAACAATATAAGGTCTAAACTTATCACATGCAAACACAACAGCTAAGAACTCTTTTTCAGTAGTAGCATAATTTCTCTGGGCAGTATCACGAGTCTTACTAGCATACTAGATACATTCAATTTCTTATCGACTCTTTTCCCTAGAACAGCACCTACAACATAATCACTAGTGAGGGAGTCCCGGATTAGGGGGTGTCCGGATTGCTGAACTATCATCTTTGGCCGGACTCCTAGACTATGAAGATACAAGATTGAAGACTTCGTCCCGTGTATGGATGGGACTTTCCTTGGCGTGGAAGGCAAGCTTGGCGATACGGATATGTAGATCTCCTACCTTTGTAACCGGCTCTGTGTAACCCTAGCCCTCTCCGGTGTCTATATAAACCGGAGGGTTTTAGTCCGTAGGACGAACAACAATCATACCATAGGCTAGCTTCTAGGGTTTAGCCTCTTTGATCTCGTGGTAGATCTACTCTTGTACTACCCATATCATCAATATTAATCAAGCAGGATTAGGGTTTTACCTCCATTGAGAGGGCCCGAACCTGGGTAAAAACATCGTGTCCCTTGTCTCCTGTTACCATCCGCCTAGACGCACAGTTCGGGACCCCCTACCCGAGATCCGCCAGTTTTGACACCGACATTGGTGCTTTCATTGAGAGTTCCTCTGTGCCGTCGCCATCAGGAAGGATGCCTCGTCCCTTCTTTAAAGACGGCACCGTTGCTAAAGGAGCTTTGGCCATCGGCCAAACTCTCCGACTAGGCGGTTTTCTTATGACCGCTTGTTCGGCCGCCGCGCCGACGATGACTTCTCGGGTCATCGAAAGCAATCTTCACGTTAACTCAGAACTTGCCGAGCAGCTAGATCTGATGGAGCTCTCCTCCTTAAACGAGCTCTTGGATCGCATTGTCACCCTGGGAGTCGCTACAGACTACGATCAGATTGGGCCTAAAACCGATCTGAGAGAGATCAACTCTCCCCAGGCTACCCACCACGTTGTTGTGGTAGAGGAACAGTACGACGACCCTTCTTCTATATTAAGGACTAGCTATGTCCGGATTCCTGACCCCTCCATGCCGGATTCCCGCGGAGGGACGGACGTCGATCAAGTCCTAAACCTAAAGTCAGGCAGCGGGCTGGATTCATTGGACAATATCCAAAAATCCAAGCTTCCAAGTTCGGAAACTTTTCGGCCCCTGAGTCTTAGATTGGATGGGGTTCCGAATTTAATTCCACCCGCCCACCCAAACATAAGCAATCTATCCTGAATCCGGCAAGAGCCCGCTGAAACAGTACACCATTACTGGGCCAAAATCCTCCTGGTCCGCAATTTCACTTTTCTGCAATAATTGCACGGACAAGGGAATCCTAAACGCCATAAGTCGTCGTGAAATTACACGCTTTGCCGACTTGGCGTCCATAGTACGAAAGTACTTTGCGATGGAGAGCGCCTGGAAAACTGAAACCAAATTTTGGGATAATCCGGCCCCGAATACAACCCTAGTCCGAAATAAAAGGGTGCATCATCGCCAGGCACCTGGGTTAAATACCAAAAAGAAAAAAACCCCTAAAGGGCACGGAACCGTACTGGAGGGATGGCTCAATGGACCCTGCAAAATTCATAGTACAGAGGGCGCCACTCCAACTCATAGCCTTCGAGCATGTTGGATACTATGGCAGGTTACCAAAAGTGGCGAAGAGCTTCTAGCTCCAGAGAACCAGCCCAGCAACACCAGTACGGTATTAACAGTCTTGGAGACTTTCGCATCAAATAATATGCGGAAACGAACACTCCGCAGCCTTGCCGAAGTCTACCAAGTAGCAACAATAAGTCCATGGAGTGACACGGCTATTACCTTTAACGCCAGTGACGAACCTAAATTTCGAACAGCCCGAGCACCAGCCGCATTGGTCCTCAGTCCAATAGTGGACGGCTTTCGCCTTACCAAGGTACTCATGGATGGCGGCAGTGGATTAAACCTCATTTACAAGGAAACCCTTCGAAAAATGGAAATAGACTGGAGCCGCATTGAGCGAAGCAGCACAACCTTTAGTGGAATAATCCGTAGTCAGGAAGCATGCTGCACAGGAAAAATTACACTGGATGTGGTGTTCGGCTCGCCGGACAATTACAGGTCCGAGGAGGTCACATTCCAAGTGGCCCCATTCAGCAGCGGATATCACGCTTTATACATAGCACTCCACGCCGAAAATAAGACAGCCGCACTAGCCCTTGAGGCACTATCCGAAGCCCTTGCGGCCGAGGAACTCACTGCGCTGCGCTCCACGGTGAACAGGGATGATGTGATACTTGATAAGAGATCCAAGTCCACCTCTTTTAAGCTAGCAGACGAGATAGTCAAATTCCATGTCCATCCAACGGACCCTACAAAGACGGCATCCATTGGGGCGCAGTTAAACCCTGATGTAGACGCCGCACTACGAGAATAAAATTGGGACATCTTCGCCTGGCACCCCTCAGACATGCTAGGAATCCCATGCCGGCTGGCCGAGCACAGCTAAATATCCTAAAAGGATTCAAGCCAGTCAAACAGGATCTTAGGCGATTTTCCGAACCCAACAGACAGGCAATGGGAGAGGAGCTAGCCAAACTATTGGAAGCCGGATTCATCAGAGATATAAAACATCCGGACTGGCTAGCAAACCTGGTGATGGTACCAAAGAAGGATAAATCCTGGCGCCTATGTGTGGACTTCAAGGACTTTAACAAGGCTTGCCCAAAGGATCCCTTCCTCCTCCCCCGCATCGATCAAATTATCGACGCTACCGCAGGGCACGATTCATTGTGCTTCCTCGAGCATACTCCGTCTACCACCAAATCAAGATGGCGGAGCCAGACCAAGCCGCAACGGCATTCGTCACACCATACGGCCCATTTTGCTTTAACACAATGCCCTTCGGGCTCAAAAAAGCGGGTGCAACATATCAGCGCATGATTCAGACATGTCTGGCAAACCAGATCGGCAAAATAGTGGAGGCATACGTAGATGATGTGGTCGTCAAATCCAAGCATGTCGAAACTCTAGTAGGCGACTTGAGGCTCACAATCTCCGAGCATATGACATTAAGCTCAACCCGGGAAAATACGTTTTCGGCGTACCAGCCGGAAAGCTCTTGGGCTTCATTGTATCCGATAGAGGAACTGAAGCAAACCCAGCCAAAATCCGAGCTCTGTCACAATTGGATATCCCAAAAGACCTCAAACAAATACAAAAATTGACTGGATGTGTGGCGGCTCTAAGCCGCTTTATCTCTTGCTTAGGAGAAAAGGCATTACCCCTTTATCGCCTCCTGTGGTGCACCGAACACTTCGAGTGGACGGATGCCGCCACGGCCGGACTCGAAGAAATCAAAGACATATTGGCAACAAATCTGGTCCTGGCCGCGCCCAACAAGGGTGAACCAATGCTATTATACATCAAGGTAACCCATCAAGTTGTAAGCGCGGTGCTCGTTGTCGAACAAGAAACGGACGGACACAAGTTCCCTCTCCAAAAACCAGTTTACTACGTGTCCACTGTCCTAACTCCATGCAAGTCACGGTACCCGCACTATCAAAAGATAGCATACGCGGTGTTCATGGCATCCCGGAAGCTGCGACACTACTTCCAAGAGTGTTCGATAACAGTAGCCTCCGAAGTACCTCTTAATGACATTATAAACAACCGCGATGCAACAGGCTGGATTGCCAAATGGGCCATCGAGCTCCTCCCGTTCGACATAACCTATAAACCACGGTGAGCTATCAAGTCGCAAGTTTTGGCTGACTTCGTCACTGAATGGACTGAAGCCGAACTCCCTAAAGAGTACGGCGCATGCTCCAATTGGATCATGCACTTCAACGGCTCCAAAATGTTGGCCGGCCTGGGGGCTGGCATCGTCCTGACGTACCCAACCGGAGACACAGCCCAATACGTACTCAAGATAATGTACACGGACTCCAACAACGCAGCCGAATATGAGGCCCTTCTAGATGGACTCCGGATGGCGGTCTCCATGGGCATTAAACGCCTAGAGGTGCGCGGGGATTCGAACCTCGCGATATCCCAAATAAATGGAGACTTCGACGCGAAGGATCCGAAAATGGGAGCTTACCGTAACGCCGTCCTAAAAATGTCAGCTCGGTTTGAAGGGCTCGAATTTCACCATATAGCCCGGGATAATAACCAGGCGGCGGACATATTGGCACGCATCGGCGCAAAGCGCGATGCCGTCCCTCCTAACATCTTCCTGGAACGACTTTTCAAGCCATCCGTACTATGGGAAGGGGAGTCCGGAAACAACAATCCGGACCCAACCGCACTGCCCGACACCAAACATTCTGACACAATCGGTGGTTCTGTCAATGAAATAACACCTTCAGCCCACGAAATAATGGCAGTCATTGCCCCGTGGACCGAACCATTCCTAGCCTACTTAACTAGGCGGGAACTTCTCGAGGACCAAAACGAGGCCCGCTGCATAGTACGGCGATCTAAAGCCTATAAGGTCCATGAGGGAGACCTTTATAAGAAAATCACATCCGGAGTCCTTCAAAGGTGTATCTCCGAAGAGGAAGGGCGAAATCTTCTGGCTGAAATTCATGCCGGACTCGGTGGGCACCACGCCGTAGCTCGGGCCCTTGTAGGCAAGGCCTTCCGTACAGGATTTTATTGGCCAACAGCCCGGGCAGACGCTCAGTACTTAGTCCAACGATGCGTCGGTTGCCAGCTCTTTGCTAATCAAAGCCACATGCCACCCACCGCCCTGAAAACTATACCCATCACCTGGCCGTTCGTGGTCTGCGGGCTTGACATGGTTGGACCCCTTAAAGGATGAGCCCACAAGCAAAAATACCTATTGGTCATGGTGGATAAATTCACCAAATGGATAGAGGCCAAGCCAGTTAAGACGGCCGAATCCGGACCCGTGATAGACTTCATATCAGAGGTAGTACACCATTACGGCGTCCCCCATAGCATCATCACTGATAACGGAACGAACTTCACGGCCGACGAGGTTAAACTCTGGTGCAGAAACATGGGCATCAAACTCGACTATGCTTCAGTCTATCACCCTCAAACTAACGGTCAAGTCGAGCGAGCAAATGGTCTAATCATGAGTGGCATTAAACCCAGACTAGTGCGGTCCCTCAAGGAATCTAACATGCACTGGGTAGAGGAGCTCGACTCTGTACTCTGGGGGCTGCGGACCACGCCGAATCGCACTACCGGATTCACACCATTTTTTATGGTATACGGCGCAGAGGCAGTTTTGCCCTGTGACATAATTCATGACTCACCTCGCGTGCGCATGTATGAAGAAACAGAAGCCGAGCTGGATCGGCAGGACAGTTTGGACGCCTTAGAGGAGGAGCGCGACGTGGCAAAAGCTCGTTCCACATTCTATCAACAGCAGGCCCGAAGATATCAAAGCAGAGAAGTACGAGCCAAAACTTACAATGTTGGCGAACTAGTTCTACGCCTGCCGGACAAGAAAGAGGACAAACTCAAGCCCAACTGGGAAGGTCCCGTCATCATCGACCAAGTCCTGACCGGCGGAGAGTACCGTCTGCGAAACGCATCGGATAACCGACTCGAGCCGAACCCATGGAACGCAGCCCGTCTCCGAAGATTCTACGCCTAGCACCGGACACTGAGTTCGTCTCCTTCCTCCGTCTACATTTTATACTTTAGTTGTCTTTTATTTCTCTCCTTCTCCCTCCTTTTTTCTTAAAGCCTTTGGAGGCTCGTCTGCGCATTGTTCGCACACATTTGACGTGCTACTCGCGCTCATTATACCTGGGGGCTTCTTTAGCAGAAGCTTATTTATACGGGCTTTATGCCCAACACATGTGTCACACTTCCGCATGTACCTTTTATTCACCATTATATGCATCGATATGACTTATGTTTTGGCCAAGCTGGGTTGCCTGGCTCCTGTGCTTACCCCTATGTTCCCGATTGTTCGGCTAGGTGGTAAAGGGAGCACCTCTGCGATTGTTACTGCCGGGTTAGCCGGATGTGTACCTCAGACTGGGTGAAGCCGAAAGCTAGCGTTCTTAAGGGAATATTCGGTCAGTGAACTAAAAGACGATTTATTACCTATTTATTTATCTGCCCCCAGATGCTTTCCTGCTTTTTTCGCAGTCCGGACCTGCACTTTAGGGCATGCCTCCCAGTGAAAGGAACCCCTAACGGAACTATTCTCCCTGGAAGATGTTTCTTACTAACCATGTAATATAACATAACTAGTTGGGTACTTGTCTGATAAAGCACTAATGACCCCTATGCCTGGTCTCCATGCATGCCCCGGTTTTTTATATAACCGCGAGGGTATTCGGACACACTCCGGATTGTCGGGTCCCGAGGTTGAAGCGAAAAGGTCTGCTACGACAAACGATCTACAATCCGGCTAGAAGGCATTTTACATGTCATTTTAATTTCATAGTCAAATTGACTGATTGTATTCCTCTTCAATACCATCTAATACGCTGTCTAGTTTACAGTCCCGCTGGGAATACTTTGCGGCCAATTCTACTTGGCCATACACTAAGCTCACAGGGATCTCCTTCCCATCGGGCCCCACAGGTCCGACCTCGGCCATGTGGTTTGGGTCAGCCTTCGTGTACCGCGTCTTCACCATGGCCCAGGCCTCCCTGGTGCCTTGACGGCATGCTGATATCTTCCACAGCCGGAAGCGCCGCCGTGCTCCCTGAAGCTTCTCTGCAAGCTCTCCAAGGCCTTCGGGTAGGGAGATGGATGGCCACAAGGCCTGGGTGACGCCTCTCATCACCTGCCGAACTCGTTCGTGCAGATGCAGCAGCTCGGGAAGTAGGTCACCCGTTGAACCGGGCATTTCCTCTGTAGGAAGACCTGTGAGCATACCTACAGACATATTTCTGTTAGTCGACTTCCTCGCTGAACTCTTTTTTAAGGTTCGTTCAAGCACTAACTGAAAATGTCGCGACGAAGCCGACGATTCTCCTTAACGGAGTCAGACAGCTGGGCACGAACATCTTTTAGTTCCTCGCCCAGCTGGGTGTTGGCATGTTGGAGGTTATTCTTCTCTTGCCGCACCCTTGTAAGCACATTCTCGCCGGCTTTTAACCGGCGCAGCAGCTGTTGCTTGTCCGGATCTACCCCGACGCCATCTGCAATGTTATTGTCAGACTTACACACATGCCGCATTTCGCAAACTACTTCTCTTTTAAAGCGTATATTACCAGAGGGGGTCTCTTTGGCTCCTTCTATGGCGGCTAGTGCGACCTCAAGTTGGGCCTTGCACTCTTGAAGCTCCTAGGACAGTTGCGTATTATTTTCTGTAAGATCCTGCATAACAAATGATCCTTAAATCAGTTATTCTAACTATTTGAAGTCTCGGAGGCTACTGGCATATATAACTGTCAAAATTTCTCACCCGTATGTCTTTCACATACTGCTCCGTGGCTCTGGCTAGACCATCTTGAGCGGCACGGAGGTGCGCATCTCCCGAATTAAATGCATTCAATGCCTCTTGGGAGAAACATGCGTCACGAAGAATTGTCCGACGGCGCCTATGATTCATGGCGTTCTCCACCTCAGATTTGGTGGCGGACAATCTGTCGGCATCCTCCGTTGGAGGAGCATCCGATGCGCGCCTTGTGTTCGCCTCCCCTTCCGGACCTGGCTTTGGAGCCTGGCTGGCGGAGGCTGGATTGGCAACCTCTCCGGACACAGTCCAGCGAGCGCTCTTTTTCCTGAAAAAATCACGAGCGTTAGTATGCCTTCCAGGAATCTTTCCTTGAAACATGGTGGCGCGCCATACCGTTGCTGCGACGTCTCGATCCGCACCGCACTTCTTTTTTGCCTGCAGGGCCAAGCTGCCCCTTGTTGGCCAGCCGCCGCGGGCTCGGCTTCCCGCCTCAAAGGAACCTCCTGTGGAGCACCATTGGTATGCGGTGATCATAAATAAGCACGAATGGGTCATGGTATCAGGACTTCGGTGACAGTTACCTGGGAAGCTGGAAATATTCCGGGGTAGTCGGCCGTAATGGCGACCAAAGCATTGTCGATGCTAAGTTAGTGGAACACCCCATCATTCAGCTCCACCTTTATGTCCGGATCCTCTTCGGAAGCCGGATCGAGGGACCGTTCCGGATCCTCGGGTTGTGGAGGCGGGATGTGTATATCCTCTACGGCCCGGCGCAGTTCCTGCGTCGAAATCACAAAATGAGATACTTAACCATGGGAATGGGGATCAGATAGGCAAAAAGAAATGTCCGCTTACCCAGCTTCGAGGATTGTTCATATAAAATCCATTTAGTGGACTAACACGGAGAAAATCCTCCTTTTCCCCTTTGTACAGGCCGGACAAGATCTTCACCAGATCGGTGACCGATCCCGGCCCCTTACAGCCATGGCGGGTGGCATCATCCTCCCCGTTGAAATCCCACATGGGGTGGACCCTATACTGGAGCGGTTGCACCCCCCGCATAATGCATGTGGCCATGACTCCGATCATAGTCAGGCCGGAATGAGCTAATAACCTTATTCGGCTCATCAGGTAGAGGATATCCCTGTCATTCTCCCTCTGGGGGCTCCGCAGGCGCCAGCTCAGGAGCTTCTTCAATGGAGCATTACTGAACTCCGAGAGGCCGATCCGAACAGGATCCGGCAGCAGGACGTCTTCCATATAAAACCATTCCGAAGGCCAGTCTTCGGACGCCTTCTTTGGGGTTCCGAATAGATATCCGGTCCCGGTGATGCGCCATAGTTCGGCTCCGCCCACTTGATATATTGACCCCTCATGAGAACGGGGTACGAGGCAGAATAACCTCTTCCATAGTGCAAAATGAGCCTCGATGCCCAAGAACAGTTCGCAAAGGGCCACGAAGCCCGCGATGTGCAGAATGGAGGCAGGCATAAGGTGGTGCAGCTGGAGGCCGTAGAACTCCAGGAGCTCCCGGAGAAACGGATGTATTGGAAATACGAGTCCTCTTATCAGATAAGGGACAAAGCATACCCGCCCTCCTTTGGAGGGATCAGGGACGCTCTCCGCCTGCTTTCTGCCCTTATAGGTGGCGAGTCCGGCTTGAACCGGAACCATGAAGGCTAGGGGAAGAAATCCCTTGGTTTGGAGCGTCGCTAGCTCGCTGTGCGGGACCGAGCATCTATCCCAATCTCTAGGCTGAGGGCTGGGAGCGCGAGAGGAGGAGATGCGTCGACTGTCCATGATGGAATGGATTTTTGTCAGTGGCGCTCCGACGAATGCTCACGGAGGGAGGATGGTGTGATTCGGATCTAGATCCTCATCTCCTTTTATAGGCGGCTCATTTGTGTAGCTAGGGGGGAAAGTGTAAAAATACCCTGGCTTTTCGCATTCGTTCAACACGTGGAAAATGGCCATTATTGGGCATGGAAGCCAAGGAGCACAACATTTATAAGAAGCCGGACACTATTCGACAAGTATATGGAATTTGGAGAAGAACCCTCCTCGCAATGCCGAAGACAATCTACGCGCCGGACTCATCGTCATTGAAGCCTGGTTCGGGGGCTACTGAGGGAGTCCCGGATTAGGGGGTGTCCGGATAGCCGAACTATCATCTTTGGCCGGACTCCTAGACTATGAAGATACAAGATTGAAGACTTCGTCCCGTGTCCGGATGGGACTTTTCTTGGCGTGGAAGGCAAGCTTGGCGATACGGATATGTAGATCTCCTACCTTTGTAACTGGCTCTGTGTAACCCTAGCCCTCTCCAGTGTCTATATAAACCGGAGGGTTTTAGTCCGTAGGACGAACAACAATCATACCATAGGCTAGCTTCTAGGGTTTAGCCTCTTTGATCTCGTGGTAGATCTACTCTTGTACTACCCATATCATCAATATTAATCAAGCATGAGTAGGGTTTTACCTCCATCGAGAGGGCCCGAACCTGGGTAAAAACATCGTGTCCCTTGTCTCCTGTTACCATCCGCCTAGACGCACAGTTCGGGACCCCCTACCCGAGATCTGCCGGTTTTGACACCGACAACTAGCATCACACATAATTTCAAAAGGTAAATTCCAATCAGGTGGCTAAACAATAGGTGCAGTGATCAAAGCTTTCTTAACTATCTCAAATGCTTCTACACAATCATCATTAAAGACAAAAGGAATATCTTTTTGCAATAAATTAGTCAGAGGCCTAGAGATTTTAGAAAAGTCCTTAATGAACCTCCTATAAAAACCGGCGTGACCAAGGAAACTTCTTATACCTCTTATGTCCTTGGGACATGGCATCTTTTCAATAGCATCAACCTTGGCTTTATCAACTTCAATACCTCTCTTGGAAATCTTATGTCCCAAGACAATACCTTCATTAACCATAAAGTGACACTTTTCCCAATTCAGGACGAGACTAGTGTCTTCGCATCTCTGCAAAACTCGATCAAGGTTGCTCAAACAATCATCAAAAGAGGGTCCATAAATAGAGAAGTCATCCATGAATACCTGACAAATCTTTTTACAAAAATCAGAGAATATAGCCATCATGCATCTTTGAAAGGTAGCAGGTGCACTAAATAAACCAAAACGCATACGTCTATAAGCAAAAGTACCAAAAGGGCAAGTAAAAGTAGTTTTAGATTGGTCCTTCGCTGACACAGGTATCTGAGAGAAGCCAGAATAACCATCTAGAAAGGAGAAATGTGTGTGTTTGGATAGTCTTTCTAGCATTTGATCAATAAAAGGTAAAGGGTAATGATCTTTCTTAGTAGCTTTATTTAACTTACGGAAATCAATTACCATCCTATAACCTGTAATTATTCTTTGCGGGATCAATTCATCTTTATCATTAGGAACAACGGTAATACCTCCCTTTTTAGGAACACAATGGACAGGGCTTACCCATTCACTCTCAGCAACGGGATAAATTATACCTGCCTCAAGGAGCTTTAGTATCTCCTTTCTTACCACTTCTTTCATCTTGGGATTTAGTCGTCTTTGAGGATCTCTAACTAGTTTGGCATCTTTCTCCACTGTAATTTTGTGTTGGCATAATGTGGGACTAATGCCCTTAAGATCATCCAGAGTATATCCAATAGCTGCTTGGTGCTTCTTCAGAATTTTCAATAATCTTTCTTCTTCTTGCTCTGAAAGGTTAGCACTAATAATAACAGGATATAGTTTCTTTCCATCAAGATAAGCATACTTAAGATTATCAGGTAATGGTTTGAGTTCAAACACGGGATCACCCTTGGGTGGAGGGGGATCCCCAAGAATTTCAACGGAAAGGTTATGTTTCAGCATAGGTTCCTGTTTGAGGAACACTTCATCTATTTCCCTTCTTTCCTTCATAAACATATCGTTTTCATGGTCTAGCAAATATTGTTCTAACGAATCAGTAGGAGGCACAACAATGGAAGAAAGACCAATAATCTCATCCTTACTAGGTGGTTCCTTATCACGAGGTTGTCTATGAAACTTAGCAAAATTAAACTCATGAGACATACCATCTAAGCCAATGGTGACAGTATCTTTTTCCCAATCAATCTTAGCACTAGTTGTATTCAAGAAGGGTCTACCAAAAATAATGGGACAAAAATCATCTTGTGGGGAACCAAGAACAAGAAAATCAGCAGGGTATTTAACCTTCCCACACAAGACTTCAACATCTCTAACATCCCAATAGGTTTAATGGTATCCCTATTAGCAAGCTTAATAGTAACATCAATGTCTTCTAATTCAATGGGTGCAATGTCGTGCATAATTTCTTTATATAGATCATAAGGTATCGCACTAGCACTATCGCCCATATCACATAAGCCATGATAACAATGATCTCCTATTTTAACAGAAATAACAGGCATGCCTACGACAGGTCTATGTATCTTAGTATCTGGTCTAGCAATATTAGCAGATTCATCACAGAAATAAATAACATGCCCATCTAAATCATCATCCAAGAGATCTTTAACCATAGAAATACTAGGTTCAACATTAATTTGCTCAAGAGGTGTATAAGTCCTAATATTACTCTTACGAACAACAGTCGAAGCTTTAGCATGATCCTTTATCCTAACAGGAAAAGGAGGTTTCTCAACATAAGTAGTAGGAACAATAGGATCACTATAGGTGATAGTCTTTTCTTCAACTGTAATAGGTGCAACTACTTTCACTTCAACAGGAAGATTACATTTAAACCACTTCTCTTTAGGGAGATCAATGTGAGTAGCAAAAGATTCACAGAAAGAAGCTACTATCTCATAGTCAAGTCCATACTTAGCGCAAAATCCACGAAAAGCATCGGTATCCACAAAAGATTTAACACAATCGAACTTAGGTGTCATACCTGACTCCTTACCATCGTCGGAACCCCAATCTTCAGAGCTGAGTTTTATTCTTTCCAATAAGTCCCATTTGAAATCAATAGTCTTCAGCATATAAGAACTAGCACAGGAAGTATCGAGCAGGTTGCGATCATTAAGAGAAAGCCAAGCATAAAAGTTTTGAATAATTGTTTCCCGGGAGAGATCATGATTGGGGCATGAATATAACATTGACTTAAGCCTCCCCCAAGCTTGAGCGATGCTTTCTCCTTCGCGAGGCCAGAAATTATATATGTAATTACGATCACGATGAACAAGATGCATAGGATAGAACTTCTGGTGAAATTCCAACTTCAATCGTCCAAGATCTCGTATCATCACATAGCCTATACCATGTCAATGCATCTCCCTTCAAATATAAAGGGAATCATCAGGAATACCTGCAAGCTTAAATAATCCACAAACTTCATCCACAAAGATAAGGTGTAAATCGGGATGCAACGTTCCATCTCCTGCAAATGGATTAGCTAGCAGTTTCTCTATCATACCCGAAGGAATCTCAAAGTAAATATTTTCATAAAGTTCAGTAGGTTGAGGAGCAACTCTTTTCTCTTCTGGTCGGGGTGAAGATACCCCGAACAAGCCCCTCAAAGGATTAGTTTCCATAGTGACAAGTAACAGAAAATTTCAGCACACTATGTAATATTACTTTCAAGATTTGCAGGCGTCTTGAAAGAGTTGTAGCCCATCAGGGCGTAGAAAAATAAGTAGGCCTGGATTGGGTATTCTTCAAACGAAATAAAGTGGACTCATTTTCACAAAAAAAATAGCTGGGCTGGTCACATGGTGAACATAAAATATAAGCCTGGGCTAGATGGGCCACAGCCCAGTTCAAACCCTGCTCGTCTCAACAATAACAAAAAGAAATACTGCTCGAGTAGCTACGTCCCAGGTGTCAGCCGATCTTGCGCTGTTCTCTTGTCTATTGACTATATACGCTCACAATGTCGTGGGTCCCAGATGTCAGGAAAAGACTAGGAGGAAGCATTTTATTTTTCCATACGCTGACGTGGTGGGCCCCTACTATCATCCTCTCCACGTACTTCTGCCGATTCCTGTTGTTTGTTGACCATATTGACAATGCGAGAGGGCGGCGTCGTGGCGAGCGCACCAAAGCGCGTGGAGGATGTCGGCGTTAACGATTTAGGAGATGGTGGGGCGGCGATGCGTAAGCTGAGGCGCAGCCAGCTGTGGGAGGCGGCAGCAGGTGGCCCCGCCGGTGTTGGTTTGGTTTTGCCGGCTGGAGGAAGACAAGACTGAAGAAACACGACAGATTGTAAAAGCAGCAGGAGTACTTAACAACCTTAACTGAAACCAGCAGGGGCACTTAACAACCAAAGCTGAAAGCAGTATGAGTACTTATACAGGTTCAACCGTACAAAGCATGCCTCGAACAGGGCTACTTTGCCTACAGTTAACCAAGGGTAAGGCCGCCAAGCCCCAGAAAAAGGCCCAGGCGCCACCCCGTGCATCCACAACCTTCTGAAAGCGGCTTCATCTCGCAATGTGGTCAATAAATAGGATATTCGCTTTAGAGCCATGGAAAAGCATGAACATAATCTTATGTCCTATTCTCCAAGATGGACGGGCCTTCATTATTTGAGACCACCCATGAATAAGTATCTTTTCACCTCCAAGGGGAATTGAGTAGGTTGACATAAACATCATGTTGTGACCAAGCGCAAGTCTGACCCGACCATGGTCAGGCATCTGTATAGGAACAATAGAACTGGGCAGTTCCTGTTTCAAGAAGATCACAGCTGTAAAACTGTGTATAAGCAATAGATTATGAACAACATATATAACAGAAAACAGCTCGTACCATAAGTTTCTCGACACAGTTGGACCTGTTCAACGAGTGCAGCAGTGGCACACATATCCCACGTGGCCTTCCACCATTGAAACGCCCCACAAGGACCTCAAGACAATCAATAAAGTTTAGGAACTTGTGGATGTCGATCCAGTCAACTTCAGTGCCATCACTAATAGCCGAGTTATTACAGAGTAACAAACGAGCAGACTGCTTAACTCTGAAAAAACCTACACATGCCACCAATTATAAGAAAATATTAGTTAGAAGTAGCATCTTCATGAGAGATTCGTTGCTACTTCTAAAGTTAAATTGTGATTAGTTAGACAGAATAGGTGGATTAATAAGTAATCGAGGCAACAAGCAAGAACCAAATACAAAACTAACATGGATGAACAATTGGAATGATGTCGGGGTGGAAGATCACGGTGAAGATGAGACCAGGTTCTGCTATTTCCATCAACATTCGTGCGCCAACTTTCAGTCCGTAACACGAGAAAGTTTATCCAAGTTCAGCCATAAAAAAGCAGCGATCTTCTTGGTTCATGAACCCAACTCGGAACTTATATCCATGGCTTGTCTTCACTGTGACCATTAAACTAGTGTATTCAGTTATGGCAAGGCCGAGCATCTTGAGTACATGTGTTCTGGCAGAGCAAATAATACATTGCAGGAAAAATAATATGAGAACATAGCATGTTAAAAAAAAACCACCCTCCCGGATAGAAAATAGGATTCTAGGAACATACTGTGCGTGTTTCAAAATGCTGTGTTAGGATGAGAAGAACAAGTGTGGCGTCTCGCCGAGGGCACAGAAACCTATAGGGTACTCGCACTTTGGGCACTGCAAATGAAACACACTAGATTCCGTAGGAAGAAAAATGCATCAATGGCGGCGACTGCCATCCTAGGATTACTTGCGACCAAGGGACTTGGATTTATCGGGGATGGATGAAGAATTTGTACCTGGTTCTCCATGAGAAAACCCTATGCAATCGCCGAGAGGGGGTTTTCTCTGAACAAGCAGACGAGGGAGAAGGGGATTCAGGCCCAGTGAAATATTGCCGCTTCGTCCGTCCAGCTTACTGCTAAAGCTGGAAAGGGGGGTTGTGATTTGACTGCTCATTGGGCATTACTGCGGCGCTATGACTAGGGTGTGTCTATCGTGAAGTTCTGCACTCTAATTTGTGCATATGGCACGTGGACCCCGTTGTCGGTTGCCCCACATATCAGCGAAAGGAAGTAGAAAGACAGGAGTAACTAGTTACACATAAATATATTTTTTGACAGAGAGATACTCCCTCTATAAAGAAATATACAAATCTTTTATGTCACAGACAGGCTCACCTTGGCGAGAAATATACTCCCTCTGCAACGCACGACATTATGGGGGTTCAGCTGAGAATATAATACTCAGATAGGCTCACGATTCTGGACTTTGGGCCGCAGGCCGACCCTGCATGTTTCGGGGCCCATGTGTTCTACCTCAGCGCTTTTCATATTGCAAGCGATCGGTACGGCGCTGGTTTTAGATGCTGTCGCAAGGCGAACACACAAAATTGAATAAAGCACAGCAGCTATTGGAATGAAATCGAACGACAGTTCCTAACCAGCAATCAAAGTTGCAATTCTATCAACGATATACCATGTGATAAATAATATTGTCGTACTACTTATACACACAAGACACTTGTTTCACCATGCCAGATTATTACATCAAAATCTCTTGGAGGATAGATCAGTTCGACTGTTGCGTGCTGCTACTGAAGAATTTCAAAGTTGATTTGGACCAGCTCTCCTTGCTGGGAAAGTTCGATTTTGACATCATCCCCTACTGCAAGATATGATTTAGATTTGAACCTTTACCATCCTTTAGCAGCAATCATCATGTGACCATCCTTTGTACTTATGGTATATTGAGCAGGTTCATTCACACCAAGGCTGCGCATGGTAAGAGAAACTTGGCCGCGGTCGCCCGGATTGTTGAACGACTCCCTCGTTGCTCTAGGAATTCTCCGTTTGCAAACAAGAAGACATACCCAAATAGTTAGATCAACAAAGTGAATCATGTGAAACAACATGGAAAGAAAAAAGAACGAAGCACTTGGGCGGCCAATGCTTACCAAGAAGGTGGACATGTCGGTTTTTGTAAGGACTTTGGTATATGAAGTGCTGGAGATGGTGCAACTACACGGGCTGGAGCAGATGCAAGTTCAAGTGTTGGTGCAGGTGCCGAAGCCGCTGCTGCTGCCGGAGATGGTGCTCCTTGTAGAGCTGGTGCCGGTGTCAGAGCAGGTGCCGATGTCGATGCCCGATCCTCCAGTAGATCAGACTGATCCGCTAACGCAGTCGGTGCCCAATCCCCAGCTGGATCAGACTGAATTGCTGCCGCTGTTAGTGCTAGATCAACTGTCGATGCTTGATCTATTGCTGAAGGTGGTACCGATGTGTTAGACAGTGGCGATCATGTCTGGTCTGCTATGATCAGCTTTCTAACTTGACTAGGACTAATTGTGTCATTTTTGTTAAACCAAACTGCAGTTCATCATAGGGATTCAGCTTGTACTCAGACAATAGACTGATCCATTTTTTCCAGTAATATAAGTGATGGACAGTGCCTTCGTTACTGACACGACATAAGAAGTGAAACCTGCAAAAATAGCCATCGTAGAGCAAACCAAACGGTTTATTCTGTGATGAATGTCACATGGCAAAACATGCATCGTAAAATTGCAGGAAAAGAAAGAAAACATGACATTAAATCAATAAGAGTTAGACAGTAAATCAATAAGATTTGGTTGATGTGACACGAGTGAATCCTTACCTGGAAATCACTATGTTGAAGTACTAAACAGAAGATTGATCGTCCAACTACGCGTGGCATGCTGGGGGGCCGCCTACTCCCACAAGCAGGACAGTCCAAAGGTCGTGACAAATCGTATGGACCAAACATCCATGGGACTGGAAATCCTGGTGGGTGCGATAAACCCTACAATGCATACAGATATTGGAGTGTAACCATAATTGATAAACCGTCCTCACAAAATATATGATCTGGATACTTCAAAATATACAGACTGAATTGAGTGGACAGACATTAACATAGACCGTTCTCAGGACTGATCACACACCAAAAGCGGCAGTACTAATAAACAATACAGGGTTCACAAACACAAATCAAGTACTGAACAATAGTACTTGCTACAGACAAGCAAAGTTGCACTAACTAAACTCTGCAGACTATTTCTTGCCACCGACCTACGGGATGAACCCCGCATAACTGACTAGGCCATGGACTTTGTGTGAGATGTCTACATGCACCATCACCATCTTGTCAACCTTGATGATGAAGACAGACCGCATCAGATTTGTTGGGAAGCTTTACAAGAACCACACCCTTCGTAATCGAAGGCACAGCCAGGAAATTGTTGTGGTCAAGTACAGCCTCGAGAACAGGCCTGACAACAAAGCTACAGGAAAACACTAGTTCAGGACACGTGGCGACAAGGACACAACATCTGGATAGTTCAGTAGTAGAACTCATCAGCAGGTCTTCCAGTTCACACGGCATGACTTTGAGAACTTCATCTCCACCGCGGACCTGGTTCTAATTCAAACAGAAACCATATTTTATTACTACCTCTGTTCAGAAATATAAGATGATTTTTGATATTATACTCCATATATGACTACATATACGCACAGAAATGAGTGAACAAAGGCACTAGAACATGTCTTCAAAGGCATGAGAGCAGAGGGATTACTTGCAACATCCATCACACAAGTGTAACGCCCTCGATGCAGCTATATCTCCCACGTGTCGAAGCACGACTTAGAGGCATAACCGCATTGAAAGCAATGTCGCAAGTGAGGTAATCTTCACACAACCCATGTAATACATAAGGGAAAGAGATACATAGTTGGCTTACAATCGCCACTTCACACAATTACATGAATAAAGCATTACATCATCCAGATACAATCAAGGTCCGACTACGGAACCAAAATAAAAGAAGAACTCCACATGCGACAAAGGTCCCCGATCGACCCCAACTGGGCTCCACTACTGATCAACTAGAACGAAACAACACAAAGGGCAAGATCTTCATCGAGCTCCTCCTTGAGCTTGGTTGCGTCACCTGCTCGGTAACATAGGCACCTGCAAACTGGTTTTGAAAGTATCTGTGAGCCACGGGGACTCAGCAATCTCGACCCGCGAGATCAAGACTATTTAAGCTTATAGGAAGGATGGAGTAATGAGGTGGAGCTACAGCAAGCGACTAGCATATATGGTGGCTACAATCGCAAAAGAGAGCGAGAAGAGAAGCTAGGCACGGTCGTGAAGCTAGTAGCGATCAAGAAGTGATCCTAGAGCAACCTACGTCAAACATAACTCCAACATCGTGTTCACTTCCCGAACTCGGCCGAGAAGAGACCATCACGGTTACACACGCGGTTGATGTATTTTAATTAAGGTCAACTTCGGGTTTTCTACAACCGGACGTTAACAAATTCCCATCTGCCACATAACCGCGGGCACGGCTTTCGAAAGATAATACCCTACAGGGGTGTCCCAACTTAGCCCATGACAAGCTCTCACGGTCAACGAAGGAATAGACCTCCACCCGAGACACTCTGATCAGACTCGGTATCCCGGTACAACAAGACATTTCGACAGGGTAAAACTAAACCAGCAACACCGCCCGAATGTGCCGACAAATCCCGATAGGAGCTGCACATATCTCTTTCTCAGGGCACACTCAGATGAGTCTAGCTACGAGTAAAACCAACCCTCAAGTTTCCCCGAGGTGGCCCCGCAGGCAGCTCAGTTTGGACCAACACTCAAAGGAGCACTGGCCCGGGGGGGTTAGAATAAAGATGACCCTTGAGTCTGCAGAACCCAAGGGAAGGTGGTAGGTTGTTAGTGCAAATGGTAAAACCAATGTTGGGCATTGCTGGAGGAGCTTTACTTAAGGCGAACTGTCAAGGGGTTCCCATTATAGCCCAACCGTGTAAGGAACGCAAAATCCGGGAACATAACACCGATATGACGGAAACTAGGGCGACAAGAGTGGAACAAAACACCAGGCATAAGGCCGAGCCTTCCACCCTTTACCAAGTATATAGATGCATTAATTAAGTAAGATATATTGTGATATCCCAACAAGTAAACATGTTCCAACAAGGAACAACATCTCCATGTTCCAACAAGGAACAAACTTCAATCTTCACCTGCAACTAACAACGCTATAAGAGGGGCTGAGCAAAGCGGTAACATAGCCAATCAACGGTTTGCTAGGACATGGTGGGTTAGAGGTTTGACATGGCAATTTGGGAGGCTGACAAGCAAATGGTAGGCATCGTAGCATAGGCATGGCAAAAGAGCGAGCAAACTAGCATAGCAAAGATAGTAGTGATTTCGAGGGTATGATCATCTTGCCTGAAATCCCGCAAGGAAGAAGAACGAATCCAAGAAGAAGACAAACGGACGTAGACGAACGGTTCCTCACAAACGCAACGTTGTCGGAAACAACCCGAAGAAGCACACCGGAAAGAAGCAAACAACATAGTAAACAACAAACACATCAACATGGCATGAAGCACAAACGAGTATGATGCATGTCCGGTTTAATGAGGCATGGCATGGCAAAGTGCAACAAACAATACTACAAGTTAAGTGGAGCTCAATATGCAACGAGGTGCATGTTGACGAAACACCACATCAATTATTTAGTTATCTCTCGTTTAAGCTACCCAACAATATTAACTGTTGTTAAACATGGCAAGAGGTGAAGCATAATATAAACTATACCGTCTAAACAATTTAAATGGGGCCGGATATAAAAACAACAAATCCGGTAATTCCCCATATGCATTTAGCAATTTAATGCAACAACAAGTTTAAACATTTTAAATGTTGTTATCATGATGCGGATGCCATATACCAGTTTTATGCAATTTTATGAAAATGTTGACATGAGCATGTTATGAAGCATTTGGTCACCATGGAGGAACAAAAAGGGTGCCACGACGGCGAAACAAAAATGGTGCCACGGCAACATTCCGGTCCTGGTAACTCATGGAGATACCGGTGCAAAAGGAGGCGTGCGGATGTGCGCAACATGCTAGAGATGGTGGGGTGCTCCCGACTACCGGGTTCCCACGGGTTAGTGGCATGGAAAACGAGTGACAATTCGAACACGGTGCAAACAGTGCATCTCATACATGCAAGGGCATCTCATCGCGGTCGTCGTCTCGGGGTTATACCTTTGAAGCGTGCATTCGGGGCGGAACGCGTTTCGTAGAGGAAGTAGTCGTTCACGGGCCGTAGTGGAGGTAGTCGTTCACGGGTCGTCGTGGGAAGTAGTCGTACACGACGTAGTGGAAGTCGTGGTACACGTTTGGAGAGGAACTTGACACCCACGGGGTCGACGGTAGAGGTACTTGACGCATCATGTAGTCGAACTTGGCATATCCGAAGGGGTACTTGACGAAATCCACATCGAATGTAGTCGTGCATGTCATAGTCGGACTTGACAAAAATCACACAGGCGGTAGTGATACACATCTCGTAGACATCCAGGGTCATCGTAGAGGTACTCGTCGTCCACGAAACTAGCAGTGGAGCACACATGCCTCGGGTTTTGATCTTCAGGAGCAGCGGCGACTACAGGTACATGGGGAGGCTACACCGGGGCCCAAGGCAAACAGGCGGGCAATGGCAACGAAGCACCAGAGATGGCAGCAGTGCCATCGGGGGTGCCAGGAGGTGGAGCTCAAGCAGAGGAGGCTCGGTGTAGCGTGGTGGTGTGGCAAAACAGCAGCAGGAGGATCTGCGGGGAGGGAGAAGGCGGAGGATGGAGGTCCGGTGAGGCAGTAGAGGGATGGTGGCGCGCGAGAAGAGCAACGGCAGGATGCGGCGAGGAGGAGGCCGCAGGTGAGGAAGGAAGTTGGGCACGCGGCGCATGGTGGTGGAGGCGAGATCCAGGCGCGGGGTTCCGTTCCCGGCGCCGGAATGGAGGGGGGCGCACCGGCGAGGAGAGGACGGCAGCTTGACGCGGCTCCGGCGATGGGGCGTGATGCAGGGGACTCGGGCAGGGGGTTGAAGAAGACGACGCGAGGCAGGGGCGTCGGAGTTGGACTCCAGTTATGGCGCAGGAGGCCCGACGCGGCGCTCGGAGGAGAGGGGCGGCACGCGGCCATGGCAGGGAGGCGATGGTTGCGGGCGCACGAGGAGAAGGGAGGAAGAGCATCTCAGGCGCTCGGGGTCGAGCTCGCACGCGAGGCCCTCCGGCTCGAGGAGCTGGGGAATCGGGCGCGGGGACTCCTCCCTGGTGTGTTGCGTGTGTGGTGATGGCGCGAGGGAGGAGACGAGGGAGAGTGGGGGATCGGGCAGGGGGTTCGGGCTAGGGTTAGGAGGGATTGGTGGGGGCGGCTGGGCCTTGGCCTTGGGCCGGCGCGGGAGGATGGGAGGCCCAGGCTGCTGGGCTCCTTCTCTCTCTCTCTCTTTAGCAGAAAAAAATAGAGAGCAATTCAAAAGAATTAAAAGAAAGGTCAAGAACAAGAATACAATGGTGGGACACATTTGTAAGGCTTTACAGAATATTTCCAACCCAACAAAAATGGTTCCAACAAAATAGGAGAAGTTAAATCTAAAATTATTTAACTTGCACCGAAGGAGTTTGAATGGAGTCTAGACTTTAGGAGTAGTAAAAAATGTTGAGATATTTGGTGGAGCTCCGGAAGATGATGAAAGAATAAATGGCAAAGTTGGAGATCAAGAATTAAGACAACAGAAGCATTGGGATTTTGCAAGAGTGTTATAGTGAATTCCAAAATTGGAATATTTTATTATAGCTCCCTAATAATATTGAGAGGCTTTAATATGTTATAAAGAGAAATCACGAGTGAATTCCCTCGATTTAAATGGATCGAAAAAAAATCCATATGATTTATTTAGTTGAGTTTAAAAAAAATGACATGATGGCATGATGCAATGCAAATGATGCAACAAACAAAACAAATCACACGACGAAACTTGGAGTAGCTGGAAGTCTTCTGGAGCGTCGGTCTCGGGGCGTTACAACACTCCACCACTACAAGAGGATCTCGTCCCGAGATCTAGGATGGCACCGGAGAGAAACGGAAGAGGAAGAGAAGAGGTAAACCTAAGTTGCTTCTTCGACCAATGAGTGAAACCAAAGAACCTTGAGAGGTTGAGCAATTTAAAAGAAAGAGCACAACTGAGAAGAACGAGATTGCAAACAATCCGTTAGAAAAAAAGGAACAAGGAACATTACGAGAACTTGAAGGTTGCAAAGACATGAATCAAGAGTTTAATGGACAAGATAGAATTCGAAACCACTCCGGTTAAAACAAGATTAGAGGGGAAGAATTCGGGCAGTACTCCGGTTGAACATGGAAGGAATAGAACATGAACTTGAGAAGATGGGATGTTACTTGATGAAATCAACAACACACTGCCTCCGGAACTATTGAAAGAATGACACAATGGGTAAGAAGGATTTCAGACAGCTCTCCAGTTGAGAAAGGAGGGAAAACTTGATAAGATTAGAGAACTCGAATGAAAACACGACACTCCGGTTAAATGGATAAGCAAGAAAAGAACACGATCCTCACGAATCGAGATGGTGAGTGAAAAGAGCAACGTCACAATGCCTCCGGAAGAAAGAATAGAAGATAGGTCATTGGAATAACAGAATGGAGGGGGAAATGGCAACTTCTGCCACAATTGAGCTTGGAAAGCACTCTTCCAAGAAGGTTACAACGGGGTTGTTGGGAAAAACCAACAACGAAACGAATAAGCTTGTAGTGGGCTTATGGAAAACATCTCAAAATTATGAGGTGACAACCGGCCACTAACGGAAACGATTGCTAGCTTTAGATCGACGAAGAGATGAACACTTCTTCCACCAAGATGATAAAGAGATAACTTGGATCATTGGCAAGCACCACAAATAGCAACATTCCAATGGAAGGCTTTTAGGTGAAATATGCCACAAGATAACTCCAACAACGAGGTTGATGGATTTAAAAATAACTCATTCTTAACAACATGTGAATCATGGAACATGAACTCAAATTATCAAGAATGACATAATACCACCTCCAAAATATGGTAGAAAGAATTGCACTCCGGATTACCATATAAAGAAAGCTTTTGCTCCTTAGGAAAGAATCTCGATGAAAACTTTGAGAAGGGAATTAAATCCTTGATGAATGATCATGTAGAACCTCCATGAAGAACTCCGGTAAACAAAAGGAATGAAAAGAAAGAGAAATTGAAAACACAAGGTGAGTCCTTGCAATGATTTAGATGGATCTCCGTGATAATTAGAGCTTGGAACTCCGGGAAAAAGAGAAGATGAAACAAATGAAACCGAGAATTTTAAGGGCCTCCGGAATAAAGAATTAATCACTTGGATGAACAAGAATAAGAATTATGTTATGCTTATCCTTCACCAATTAAATTGATGACAATCAAGGGATTTGGCATACTACTTATTCTCGTAGAAAGGATTAAAAGAGATATATCAAAACTTGAGAAGGTCTTCAACGAACCACCGGTAGGATTGGAACAACAAATGAATTGATATGATGAACAAGGAAGAGAGATCTTGAAAGAACCACCGTAAGAATTGAAAATGATCGAAGTAGGGGTGCATCACCGGTAAGAATTAGCAAATGAACGAAGGTGCTTGAGACAAACTAGATACATGAGAACAAAGAGATCAAGAACTGATTAGAGGATATTCGATAGATGCATTGGCAAGATAGGAGAATGATAACTGATGGCTGAGAATGAATAAACCTGAATTGATGGACTCCGGATGACAAACTGAGAAGACTCTTGAATATCTCCTCATGGGTGAAAAAGATTCTCACAATCGAAAACAATTATGAGAGGATGGCAACAAGCTAGCACCATGAATCTTGAAGAGAATAGAGCAAGATTGAGAGAAAAAAAATCTTCTTCGGTCTTCAAATGCTGGGAATGACGATGAGAAACACCACCAAATTGTTGAGATCTCCGGGATTAAAATTGGAAATGTTGAACCAACGATGAAAGAATTTGAAAGATCAAGGAGAAAGGCATTTGACTGATGATAACTCATTCTTACGTCAAACTTGGAAAAGAAATTGAGATAGCTTTGGGAAAATAGAAGAGTCAGGTAAGATCCTGGGAAAAGACCTGTGGGTTAGGGCCCACTCAAAAGAACACCGTTGAAAAGATTTAAAAGAGATGTTGCACCGGTTGAATTAAATGACTTGAATGAGATACCAATCTCGAAAGAGCTTGAACGAATGCAGAGTGGAAACACGAATCTTCGAGATATCTTGAGCACTCCGGAATAACAAATAGCGAGAAGTGAATGAATATGAGGAGCATCATCAAGAGAAGGTATTTGAAACGAGAAAAGGGGATATAATCGACAAATCTTGACTTGAATCCACCGGAGAAGAAAAGAAAGAAGAATGACGAACTTGAAGCTCCGTTAGAAACTTCATGAGAATCACCGGATAAGAACATTGAAGGAAAAGAATGGAGAGACTTCACATGAATAAATGGATACTTGATTGAAATATATAAGAGTCCTTGAAGAAAAAGGGTGGGAGGGCGGGAAAAACAAAGGCAACTTGGAGACGGATGAAACCAACACCGTTGAGAAGAAGTGATAATTGATCTTGCGGAAGTTGAAATGATCGAATCCACTTGAAGAAGCACGCCGGTTGGAAAGAATTGACATGACAAACTCGATGATCAAGAAGGATTAGTATTCACATAGCAATATGCGAACACCATTTAGGAAAGGTATGGATTCAACATTTGACTTCGAAGCAACTCGAATACCACAAATAAAACAAAACAAAGGATTTGGCTTGCAGAATAAGCCGGAACAAACATATGATAGAGATTTCATCCGAAGTTTTCGTGGTGGGGCCTACACGGGCTCGATCGTACAGCACCATCATGTACAAGGCAGTGCACATGACATACGAAGCGTCCCCGAGTCGGCATAGCCAAGGACTCTTTAAGACACAACGAGACCACTGTAAAACCAACCGTGAATAGGCGGACCACTAGACGTCGAACCCCAATTTCAAATCATACATCTGTCGGAAAGATATCCTAAGAGCTACTTGAATACCCACCTATGAAACCTCCGAAATTTTCCGGTTATGCAATCAGGTGTTGGGGATACAAGGGAAGCATAATATCTCACCCAAACTAACAAATCCTACATCCAGCTGTATCCATCCTTCAACACATAACCAAGAAACCTTCGGAAATCATCTACCTCAACCTTCGAAAAGCATCCGTTATACAAGTTATGGCAATACTCCCGTACTCACCTCAGTACTGGGTTATCGGGGTTATCTCACCAACGAACTGCATAAAAGAGATTTTCGATGTCGGCGTACTAAACTCAGGTATTCCAGAACTGCAACGATAAAATTATGACGACAACACCTCAGAGCTCAACTCCCCGGGACACTTCCACTAAACCCCTGACAGGAGGCACCAAGACAATGTTCTCATCATAAAACCATCAGAACGATTCCAAGATACCCGCGTGATCCTAAAAAAATTTTAGTGAAATTCGAGAATAGAAGAGTCAAAACTCTACGTCAGGATGCCTCGCAAGAGTGACGAAGGGACTGAGGAGTAAAAAGAATTCCTAAACTCTCCGATATATAATTCCTAAATGACTCAAAACATTTTTCTAGACACAACTCGGCCGCTAAAAACGATCAAGCAATGGGGCTCCTAAGGTCGGGGAAGGCTCTGATTACCAACTTGTAACGCCCTCGATGCGGCTATATCTCCCACGTGTCGAAGCACGACTTAGAGGCATAACCGCATTGAAAGCAATGTCGCAAGTGAGGTAATCTTCACACAACCCATGTAATACATAAGGGAAAGAGATACATAGTTGGCTTACAATTGCCACTTCACACAATTACATGAATAAAGCATTACATCATCCAGATACAATCAAGGTCCGACTACGGAACCAAAATAAAAGAAGAACTCCACATGCGACAAAGGTCCCCGATCGACCCCAACTGGGCTCCACTACTGATCAACTAGAACGAAACAACACAAAGGGCAAGATCTTCATCGAGCTCCTCCTTGAGCTTGGTTGTGTCACCTGCTCGGTAACATAGGCACCTGCAAACTGGTTTTGAAAGTATCTGTGAGCCACGGGGACTCAGCAATCTCGACCCGCGAGATCAAGACTATTTAAGCTTATAGGAAGGATGGAGTAATGAGGTGGAGCTGCAGCAAGCGACTAGCATATATGGTGGCTACAATCGCAAAAGAGAGCGAGAAGAGAAGCTAGGCACGGTCGTGAAGCTAGTAGCGATCAAGAAGTGATCCTAGAGCAACCTACATCAAACATAACTCCAACACCGTGTTCACTTCCCGGACTCCGCCGAGAAGAGACCATCACGGTTACACACGCGGTTGATGTATTTTAATTAAGGTCAACTTCGGGTTTTCTACAACCGGACGTTAACAAATTCCCATCTGCCACATAACCGCGGGCACGGCTTTCGAAAGATAATACCCTACAGGGGTGTCCCAACTTAGCCCATGACAAGCTCTCACGGTCAACGAAGGAATAGACCTCCACCCGAGACACTCCGATCAGACTCGGTATCCCGGTACAACAAGACATTTCGACAGGGTAAAACTAAACCAGCAACACCGCCCGAATGTGCCGACAAATCCCGATAGGAGCTGCACATATCTCTTTCTCAGGGCACACTCAGATGAGTCTAGCTACGAGTAAAACCAACCCTCAAGTTTCCCCGAGGTGGCCCCGCAGGCAGCTCAGTTCGGACCAACACTCAGAGGAGCACTGGCCC
>NC_057801.1:529227588-529332485 GCF_018294505.1 Triticum aestivum | reverse complement strand
GTTAGTGCAAATGGTAAAACCAATGTTGGGCATTGCTGGAGGAGCTTTACTTAAGGCGAACTGTCAAGGGGTTCCCATTATAGCCAAACCGTGTAAGGAATGCAAAATCCGGGAACATAACACCGATATGACGGAAACTAGGGCGGCAAGAGTGGAACAAAACACTAGGCATAAGGCCGAGCCTTCCACCCTTTACCAAGTATATAGATGCATTAATTAAGTAAGATATATTGTGATATCCCAACAAGTAAACATGTTCCAACAAGGAACAACATCTCCATGTTCCAACAAGGAACAAACTTCAATCTTCACCTGCAACTAACAACGCTATAAGAGGGGCTGAGCAAAGCGGTAACATAGCCAATCAACGGTTTGCTAGGACATGGTGGGTTAGAGGTTTGACATGGCAATTTGGGAGGCTGACAAGCAAATGGTAGGCATCGTAGCATAGGCATGGCAAAAGAGCGAGCAAACTAGCATAGCAAAGATAGTAGTGATTTCGAGGGTATGATCATCTTGCCTGAAATCCCGCAAGGGAGAAGAGCGAATCCAAGAAGAAGACAAACGGACGTAGACGAACGGTTCCTCACAAACACAACGTTGTCGGAAACAACCCGAAGAAGCACACCGGAAAGAAGCAAACAACATAGTAAACAACAAACACATCAACATGGCATGAAGCACAAACGAGTATGATGCATGTCCGGTTTAATGAGGCATGGCATGGCAAAGTGCAACAAACAATACTACAAGTTAAGTGGAGCTCAATATGCAACGAGGTGCATGTTGATGAAACACCACATCAATTATTTAGTTATCTCTCGTTTAAGCTACCCAACAATATTAACTGTTGTTAAACATGGCAAGAGGTGAAGCATAACATAAACTATACCGTCTAAACAATTTAAATGGGGCCGGATATAAAAACAACAAATCCGGTAATTCCCCGTATGCATTTAGCAATTTAATGCAACAACAAGTTTAAACATTTTAAATATTGTTATCATGATGCGGATGACATATACCAGTTTTATGCAATTTTATGAAAATGTTGACATGAGCATGTTATGAAGCATTTGGTCACCATGGCGGAACAAAAAGGGTGCCACGGTGGCGAAACAAAAATGGTGCCACGGCAACATTCCGGTCCCGGTAAATCATGGAGATACTGGTGCAAAAGGAGGCGTGCGGATGTGCGCAACATGCTAGAGATGGTGGGGTGCTCCCGACTACCGGGTTCCCACGGGTTAGTGGCATGGAAAACGAGTGACAATTCGAACACGGTGCAAACGGTGCATCTCATACATGCAAGGGCATCTCATCGCGGTCGTCGTCTCGGGGTTATACCTTTGAAGCGTGCATTCAGGGCGGAACACGTTTCATAGAGGAAGTAGTCGTTCACGGGCCGTAGTGGAGGTAGTCGTTCACGGGTCGTCGTGGGAAGTAGTCGTACACGACGTAGTGGAAGTCGTGGTAAACGTTCGGAGAGGAACTTGACACCCACGGGGTCGACGGTAGAGGTACTTGACGCATCATGTAGTCGAACTTGGCATATCCGAAGGGGTACTTGACGAAATCCACATCGAATGTAGTCGTGCACGTCATAGTCGGACTTGACAAAAATCACACCGGCGGTAGTGATACACATCTCGTAGACATCCAGGGTCATCGTAGAGGTACTCGTCGTCCACGAAACTAGCAGTGGAGCACACATGCCTCGGGTTTTGATCTTCAGGAGCAGCGGCGACTGCAGGTACATGGGGAGGCTACACCGGGGCCCAAGGCAAACAGGCGGGCTATGGCAACGAAGGACCAGAGATGGCAGCAGTGCCATCGGGGGTGCCAGGAGGTGGAGCTCAAGCAGAGGAGGCTCGGGGTAGCGTGGTGGTGTGGTAAAACAGCAGCAGGAGGATCTGCGGGGAGGGAGAAGGCGGAGGATGGAGGTCCGGTGAGGCAGCAGAGGGATGGTGGCGCGCGAGAAGAGCAACGGCAGGATGCGGCAAGGAGGAGGCCGCAGGTGAGGGAGGAGGTTGGGCACGCGGCGCATGGTGGTGGAGGCGAGATCCGGGCGCGGGGTTCCGTTCCCGGCGCCGGAATGGAGGGGGGCGCACCGGCGAGGAGAGGACGGCGGCTTGACGCGGCTCCGGCGACGGGGCGTGATGCAGGGGACTCGGGCAGGGGGTTGAAGAAGACGACGCGAGGCAGGGGCGTCGGAGTTGGACTCCAGTTACGGCGCAGGAGGCCCGACGCGGCGCTCGGAGGAGAGGGGCGGCACGCGGCCATGGCAGGAAGGCGATGGTTGCGGGCGCACGAGGAGAAGGGAGGAAGAGCATCTCAGGCGCTCGGGGTCGAGCTCGCACGCGAGGCCCTCCGGCTCGAGGAGCTGGGGAATCGGGCGCGGGGACTCCTCCCTGGTGTGTTGCGTGTGTGGTGACGGCGCGAGGGAGGAGACGAGGGAGAGTGGGGGATCGGGCAGGGGGGTTCGGGCTAGGGTTAGGAGGGATTGGTGGGGGCGGCTGGGCCTTGGCCTTGGGCCGGCGCGGGAGGATGGGAGGCCCAGGCTGCTGGGCTCCTTCTCTCTCTCTCTCTCTTTAGCAGAAAAAAATAGAGAGCAATTCAAAAGAATTAAAAGAAAGGTCAAGAACAAGAATACAATGGTGGGACATATTTGTAAGGCTTTACGGAATATTTCCAACCCAACAAAAATGGTTCCAACAAAATAGGAGAAGTTAAATCTAAAATTATTTAACTTGCACCGAAGGAGTTTGAATGGAGTCTAGACTTTAGGAGTAGTAAAAAATGTTGAGATATTTGGTGGAGCTCCGGAAGATGATGAAAGAATAAATGGCAAAGTTGGAGATCAAGAATTAAGACAACAGAAGCATTGGGATTTTGCAAGTGTGTTATAGTAAATTCCAAAAATGGAATATTTTATTATAGCTCCCTAATAATATTGAGAGGCTTTAATATGTTATAAAGAGAAATCACGAGTGAATTCCCTCGATTTAAATGGATCGAAAAAATCCATACGATTTATCTAGTTGAGTTTTAAAAAAAATGACATGATGGCATGATGCAATGCAAATGATGCAACAAACAAAACAAATCACACGACGAAACTCGGAGTAGCTGGAAGTCTTCTGGAGCGTCGGTCTCGGGGCGTTACAACAAGTTACTGAGGCAAATATACCCTCTTAAAAGGTAGCATTGATGTTCATAAAGTACTCCCTCCATCCCAAAATTATTGTCTTAGATTTGTCTAGATACGGATGAATCTAATACATTAGATACATCCGTATCTAGACAAATCTAAGACAAGAAATTTGGGACAGAGGGAGTAGTTGAAAGTAATCTATAAGAAATCAGTGTCAACCTCTCGCATGTTTTGGTCAAAAGAGGAATTTAGAACCGTCATTTGGCACACTAAAATCACATGCAAGATCACCCAGAAAGTTGTACTACCAGTACTAGTACTGCGTGTTAGATGAAAAAATACGATCAAGATCGAGAAAAAGATCGTCAACAAGAGATATTACCTGGACTTGCTTAATGAGGGATCCCGGAGAGGGGGGCTTGGACAGGGCGATGGCTTTGAGCTTGTCTGCGGTAGTCTCGGCGGGGTGCTTGCGCTTCTTCGTACCATGAGCCTAGACGGTTTTGGCCAGAGCCATAGACATCACGTCGGCCGGTGCTTCAGCGTCCATCCAAGAGAGGAAGCTGAGAGAGAAGAGTGAAAGGAGGAACGAGATGAGGGAGAAGCGAAGCGAGTGGGGGTTTTCTTCAAGAGAGGAAGCTGAGAGAGAAGAGTGAAATGATGCTTGCTTCGTCCGTCCAACTTACTGCTGGAAAGGAGGGGGTTTTGTGATTTGACGGCTCATTGGGCATTACTACGGCGATTCGATCGGGGTAGTCTACCGTCACTCTACTACGGAGTAATTTAGTGCATGGCTGGTGGACCCAGGTGCTGGCTATCCCACACGTCGGCAAAAGTGAGTAATTAGTGCATGGCTGGAGGAGGATCCACACGGTAGAGCATGTCCACTGTTTTTTTGAAGGAAAAATTGATTACAGCAGGTGTTTCCACTCTTACGACAGAGCAGTGCGAAACACGGCAGCTACTTGAACATACACAGTGCTCCTACTACTAGGCATGTGCAGTGGTTCATATGTCAGTACTACACAATCTTGTTGCTAGTGTAGTAAGATATGACGATAACAAATGATGTTGTGTGCATGTCAACTACTCCTATATGTAACATAGTACCGCCTTTTCGACTGTCCGGTCGAGAATGAACAGTGATATCAATGTTAACAGAACTAGGTCCACAATGCACAGAGAGTATGGTGCTATAGTACTCCACGAAACATGAACCATATGAAGCATGCATAGTGTTAGGCAGGGTGTATGAAGGGTGCACGGGATGGGAGTAAAAGTTCCCTTCTCGACCCACTTTTGGGTGTTTGGCAGAGTGCATGAAGGGTGCATGAGTCCACACTAGTAGGTTGACAAAAATACACGAAGAGGAAACAACTATATTGAGATGAGAATGCAACCAAACACACCCACACGCTTTGTTCTACAGTGACTAATCTGCACCGTCTGAGTTTGATCCAACGGTCATGTTGTTCCGGGACATGGACATGCCCATGCAGAGGGCGCCTAAACACCACCGAAGTCCCTCTGCTTCTCGAGGCGCATGCCGTTGGTGATGCAGGGTGCAACCGCCCACAGAGCCCACTCCCGGTCGACGGGAGCCAGCTCGTCAAAGACGGCGTCCAATGGCACGAATGGATTTCGGTGACGGAGCCCTAAAAGGATTCGCCCGACAACAGCGACGGCAACCCGCAACCCCTCCTTGTCCAGCTCAGCCCCCACCATCGTGCGGAGACAGCTCAGCTCCTCGGAGATATAGGTGAAGAAGGAGACAGGGTCAGGAAGCCAAGCTCGTTGAAGTCGACCGGGTGGTCGAACGGGTTTAGCACAATGGCCAACATCACCGTGCTGGCACGACGGTAGGCATCACGTGGCCGAAACACGTGCGTGGCAACTTGGTTAACCAAGTGGCTGAGGCGATCCTGGACCTCGTCATGATCAGCTCGCTCGCGCTCCAGCCGGCTCCCCTGATGGCCTATCGTATCTCCTGCTTTCTGCAGCAAAACCGCCGATGCCTCGAGCATCTTTGTGGTGGACGCCTGCCACTTTTGAAGCTCTGTGAACTCCCGCACATAATGGAGGAGCATTGCACTCCTCTCCTCCCTGAGCTCACGGAGCTCCACGTCCTTGGCCCTGAGCTCCGCATCCTTGGCATGGAGATCCTGTGTCAGGCGCCTCACCTCGGACTCCGTGATCTGCTGCGCCGCCATGGCACCAGGTAGAAGCAATGGGGAGATGAAGCAAAGGGGGCGAAACGGCTGAAAGGCAATGCAATCTACGGGAAGGCGGAGGGAGCCAGCCGAGGAGCGGGGAATCTTTTGGTTTTCACCACGGTAAAACACCAGTCGACGACTTCTCACATCAGGGAGCAGTGGGTTTTACAGGCGGAGTCATCGTGACTAATTGCTGCCGCGCCTTCTCCCGTTAATCAAAAACTTAAAAATCCTGCCGCGCCTGCTCCCGTCAATCAAAAAAAATAAAAATCCTGCCGCACCCAAACACCAAAGCAACACCGCGGTGGATATATAAATTTACCTGCCGGCAAGTAGATAAAAAAACGGGTGAAAAAACAAATGTGGCGGCAGCCTAGCTAATCGGTCGAACTAGCCCAACTATCTAGCCACCGTGCTTCACTGATGTACTCGGTGGGAAAGGTGGTCTTTCGTGATTTGATGACTCATTTACTTGCTTCGGCGCTACGACCGAGGAGGACCCAGAAAACACGCAGTAGGGCGTCCCACATTAGGAAGAATATATGCGTGCACCAAATATACTGTATCAGACGTAGTACCTATGGTTCGACCTCGGGACCCAGCCAGTCGGTCGAAAACACCCCACTAGCCACACAGCTTCATCATGCAAGCGTGGCACGGAGGATAGATGTGGTTAGCTCCATCTCGACCAACCACAACGTCTCTTGTTCTAGGCGATTCTTCTATTTTCCAAGATTTATTTTTAGTTGTAATAACACCACCGCAAGCTAGCACCACTCTTCGTGTGTGCCCGTCCAAAGGTTAGATGATGGAGAGAATAGAGATTGAGATCGCAGACCTGGGACCCATCAGTAAGTGAGACAACGGTCATGCACGTGTTGACGAGGCACTCCCTCTACTCTACTCAACGCAAGTACTGTATAAAATCAAGTTATGGGACAAAGCCAACAACCGTTGTTGTTTTAGGCTATCGACTTACGCTTTGTAGTCCAGGTTGCTAGTTCGAATCTCGTCTTTCAGATTTGTTAGTTTTAGGTCCAAATTTGATTAATGACAAGTCGGACCCCCGTGTGTTGTTCCGATATTTCAGTGTAGGATGGTTTTTTTGAACAAACACTTTGCGCGGTTAGACAAGTAACGGCACGAGTTACACGTATTTTGCAAGTTTATGAACAAAAATGACAGCGGCACAGAATATCACATCCATCCCGCAGCTTAGATACTATGGTGATACGAGTTTTTACACCGTTGGAAGTGAGATCCATTGGCTTGGGAGTAGTCTTTGTAATTATGCACAATTTCCAAACTCTCCGATGGTTTTTTTGCAAATAAAACATTCAGGCGTCGTGTGTGCCGCTGCATCTTCGATCCAACGGCTCCCCGTTGCTCATATTAAGTGCTCCCCGTAGCTTAATTACCCACTACGGTGATATGAGCATCTAGGTCGTATGATTAGTGATGAGATGGCACATGCATAGTACTTGTACTTTCTACGCATTTCCCAAACTCTACCAGCCGTATATTGCAAAAACATTCAAACCTCCTACTGTGGGCCGTTAGATCTCAGTGAACTCGTATCACCATATATTCTACGGTGCGGGAGCACCTCATATTCTCCCGTGCGAGAAAACATAAGGTGCTATCGCAGCTTGGATGCTACAGTGATACGAGCTTGGAGGTTGTTTGATCTGAGATCCAATGGCATCTGAGCAGTCTTGATGCTTGTAAGCAGTGGCCGAACTCTTTTGGGGCTTTTCTGCAAAAAAATCATTCGAACCACCGAGGAGGTGTTGGGTCACAAATCCAACGCCTCTGAAGAGCTTGTATCACCAAAGCATCTAAGGTGTGGCAGCACATGATATTCTCACATACAGGAGAATATGATGTCCTCCTTCATCTTAGATGCTACGATGATACGAGCTTCGAGGTCGTTGTATATGGGATCCAAGGGCATCTGAGTAGTTTTTGTACAAATTGTGTGCAATTCTCAAACTCACCAAGGTTTCCTGCAAAAATATTAATACACATCATGTGACCTGCTATATCTCAGATCTACAAGCTCCAAGCAACTCGTATCAGCATATAGCATCTAAGGTATGGGGGCTCCGACAATCATAGCTCCGCCTAAACACAACATTTGCATGTACTGTAGTACTAGACTTAATATTCATGTTTCAGTTTCATGTTCATTTTAAATATTGAACTGAGGACCATGGATGTCTTACATTTTACTCCCTTCGTTCCTAAATATTAGTCTTTCTAGAGGTTTCAAATGGACTGGCACATACGAATGTATATAGACATATTTTAGAGTCTAGATTCACTCATTTTTCTCCGTATGTAGTCACTTGTTGAACTCTCTAAAAGACTAATATTTAGGAATAGAAGGAGTATTTTTTAATTCGTGTCATACATGCATGGTTTAGAAAAATAGATGCACGATACTTATTGGATTGTTGTTGTGTTCGTGCGTTTGTGTCTGTGTGTGTGTGTGATCATATGCTTGATACATACAAAGTTTTCTCACCTCCATATTGTTCATCTTTTAAATTTGAATTTGCATTGGAAAACTTACTAGGGATACCATGAAATGTGAAATCCACGTTGAGATCACTATATCACAAACTCACTCTAATTCAACAAATCTTCATAAATAAATTACCACGTTGAGATTAGTATTTGCAAGGAAAATACGGGTATTGTAATACACATAGATTTGTTCGGCAATTTAAAAGGTTCCTTTCGTATTCTCGAATGGTAGGACCCAACGGCGTACCAGCCAGACCTTGGCTCGTGTTGATCCTAAAAAAATAAAAAAACGGGCTCGTGTCCTTTGGTGGCGTGCGTGGTACACACATTAGGCAACCCCACCCAGTCGAGCCTTAGCGTTTCAATTCGAAATATCTGGCAGCCAGAATTCCAGCCCTAGGAAATTCCCTCATGTCCCCGGTCCATAATGACTACCGATGAACAACGGAGGGATGCTTTAGTAACTAGACAACGTTACCTACCGTGTCGAGCACGGTTCAATTCCCTCGGTCGCCGCTCGTCAAGGTCACCCGTCAACTGCATTGCCTAGTACTACTACTACTACACCAAGATAAGCACAGAATTGAGCCTGTTTGTTTGTGCCTAGTACTTGAGTTAATATATTAGGCAATGCACTGGTACGGAGGGATTATCCTTTTACTCTGCATATATAACTTGTCTAAAGTCTAACTAAGCAAAATGTTTGACCAAATCCTTTCTTAAGAAATACAACAGGACAGATGTATGGCTTGAAAATTTATTGCATGATCCAGGTTATGATATTGTTTTGAATCCTAGATCTTAAATTTCAGAAAATCCAAAAGTGAGCATAAATTCTTGAAACTGAGCATGGTCACGTGATATGGCACAAATATTACTTCGTAAGTTTTTTCTTCAATTTGAGACAAGCTGCTTATGACAAGTTGCACAAATGAAGAGCCAAGGTATTTTGGAACAAAGACCTGTCACGTAAAGGCGAATGCTTTCACTATTGAAACCGTGGGCGTTTACGTGCCGCCACGAGTCCCCGCTTCTCATCGGCAGGTGCCGTCCGAGCAAGCGTGTGAGTCGACGGCAGGCGTACGAGCAGACTGCTGTGCAGGCTCACCGGGAGGCGAGCCCTTTGACCAGGCTCCACTGCTCGCCGTCGTCCCAACTGCTCCCACTTTTAATGTCGCCGGTGCCGCAGTTTAAAATCAACCCCGCACTACCCGGTATCGCTACAATCTTCTCTCTTCCTCTCCGATTCTCCTGTCGTCTACCTCCAACTAGCCTGACCTAAACGTACGCCATGCCGCATCATGATGGTCTGCCCTTAGTGTTCCAGTTTCCTGAGGAAGACACCTAGCCGGAGTCTCAAGAACATAAGGCGCTTTGGGACGAGCTTGAACTGGCCTTGTGGGAAGATGCCGCGCCGGTCCCCGCTCCTGTTTTCTGTCTCCCGTCGCCCCGACTGCGCCAGCGCCCATCCCCGTGGCATTGATGGGCTGGGAGCCGCACATTGTCGCCGAGATTGATCCCACGGGGTTCCACGGGGTTCCACGAGGTCCCCGCTGACTTTCACGTGCCCGTGCACCTGCCAGCGCATGCGCCTGCGCGTGCACTGACGTGCACGCCCATGCCGGTGCCCGTGCACCTGCCAGCGCATGCGCCTGCGCATGCACTGACGTGTGTGCCCGTGCACATGAATGTCTCCTCCGTGCCGTTGACAGCGCCTGTCCCCGCGCGGGTGTGAGTGCCCCCCTCAGCGGCATGGATGGCGCCGTCGACCGCTTCCTTGCACCAACGCCAGTCGCCTCCTCCTGCCAGTTGACTCGCTCCAAAGTCCAGAACATTTTGACCTTCCTTGAAGCTAGGCCAGCGTCCAGGAGTACGCCAACAATGGCGCAAGACGCTGCCGTCGCTGTCGGTCAGTGGCCCGATGACACATAGAGCACGGCAGAGGAGTCCCCTCCCACCACGAGACGCCCCAGCCGCGGCCGCGTAATCTAAATTGTCCATGAAAAACGTTCGGATTGCCATGCTTAAAATCCGAACGTTTATCATTTCCGTTTATTTTATATCGATCGTTGTATAATTTAAACTCGGAGTCAGACTGCACGAAATCTATGGTTTGATCGATTGAATGTTCTGCTAGAGCCGTATCAAATTAAATATAAGACATCATCAAGCCACATGTATTCCTTGTCATCCAACGACCTAGACTGCTTCAATGTCGAGCGCTCAACACGTTTAGCGTCCAGTTAATTTAATGCCAAAAATAGTGCTAATCACATAACAACACGCAAATAATATCTTAGTACTTAATATCCGCATGCACTTAATATACTTCCAAATTAACGTGCATTGCATGTACACACTGACTAGTGCTGCTAGTACATGAAACTGGTGTCGTGACTTGTGAACGCGTCCAGATATGGTCAACGGCAACATCGCTCGCGAGTTCTTCCTATTTGCCCGTGCGTCTAAACGCAGAAGGGGAAGAGAGAGAGAGAGCACACATGGAACCCACCAGTATTACTAAAAATAATATTACATGTTATCCATTAATTAGGCTATGGTAATATAAAAACATTATGTGAACAAAGGGGGGTACAACAAACATTGCTATTCTACGTATGTTGCCTATTGACGTGCGGCTTGAAGGCCCGGTCGCATGTTCGATCCTCGTCCTTTATTTTTTAATTTTTATATGGGTCCAAATTTGTTTCATGACATGTGGGCCCCTCGGTGTGTAGTTTGTAGCACTTTAATTTGTGGGTAGAAATTTGTTCCATTCCAAGTGGACTATCGGTGTGTAGTTTTGTAGCTTATTTATAATAATTAAAGAGAACGGCATAGTTTTTTCAATAATACCATGGTGCGACGTTGAAGGCGAGAAAGGACGTGCGAGAGAGCGATGACCGAGCCAGAGGGAAATCAACTAGGGGAGTTGCGTGGGTTGCAACGGTGTTTGGAGTAGTTGTGGGACGAATGCTACGAAAATATAATCGAAACCGACCGAAATAAATGCCTACACAAATTAATCCAAGGTTGGAGTGGCCGTCGCAATGTAAATAGCTCCGACTTTGCGATGGATGTTGAGGTAGTACCTTCAACGCGTGGAAGATACGGTGTGAGAAAGCGAGGTCAATTGAGAGACATATAGATAGAGAGACAAAGTGAGTGTGGTCCGACATTCATTGAACAAATATATATGCTCTGGAGAGATATTGTCTGATTGAGCTTTTAGCAAGGGTGAGGGCTGTAAGATAGAGCTTGAGAGATGATCCAGTCACAGACGTGTAGATATATTTTGTGCGTGGGAGGAAGCAAGGTCAACCGATCACATAGGGTCGCCGTGCGATCGAAAGAGTGAGACGGGTTTGAGAGAGTGACCTAGATAGACAATGTGCGTGAGAGAGTATACAATGTGAATAGGTCGAATTGGGCTCAAACTTGGTGATATATCATTTTTGTCCGAGAAAGAGCAAGGTCAATCGAGACATACAACGAGAGAGAGAGAGAGAGAGAGAGAGAGAGAGAGAGAGATTGAGTGAGCGTGGCCCACCATGAGGTCGAAAGAGTGGCGGCGGCTTGGATGGACTGACCTAGATAGCCAATCTGCGCGAGGGAGTATAGAGTGTATCGATCGAGGCCGGAACAGGGAGATATATCATTTGTGTGTGAAAGAAAATGAGGTTAAACGAGACTCAGATAAAGAGATCAAGATTGAGCGAGTGTGGCCCACCGAGAGGAAGAAAGAGTGAGATAGTCTTGAGGGAGTGACCTAGATATACAACGTGTGTGCGTGCGCACGAGAGGTTGGGGGCTAGATAGGCAATGCATGTATTTAGCATGAGAGGGTGAGAGGGAGAGGGGGAGAGAGAGAGAGCTCGGCATGGGGTGCAATGGCGGGTGTGTGAGGTAAATACATTTGGTAACAGAGTGGAAAAAGGGGTTGTGTAGTTGAGAGACTTAGAGATCGAAACATGGAGAGAAAGGATGAACGTGTGTTGGAAACCGATAGCTTCCTAAGGTGGTTAGGACAGGAAGTTTGACCGGTACAGGAAGTATGTAGCGTTTGTGCGGGGGGGGGGGGGCTAAAAACAACATTCGAATGTACATAGTAAGAGACTTAATATCGATGTTTCAATTCGGTGTACATTGTAAGATTTGAACCGAGGACCAGGCATACGGGTAATTATTTCGAATTCGTGCCATACTAAGTTTCGAAAAGTTGGCATAGACTCAATTTGTTGTGCTTTTTTGTAGGTCATATGTTTGAATCCATCCAAAAGTTTTCTCACTACCATGGTGTTCATCATATACATATGAATTTGTATTAAAAAAGTAGCATGGATACATTGAAATGTGAAATCCATGTTAGAATTGGAGATCGCTACGTGACACACACTCTAATTCAAATAACTAATTATGTGAGACACACTCTAATCCACATTAGCGTGGGTACCATTTCGATTTTTTAAAAATAACTCCTCATTAATTAATTTATAGTACTCACTCTATTCACTTTTATAAGACCTTGAAGATATTTCAGACAATGTGCAAAACAGTTCATTTTAAGTTGTCTGAAACGACTTACAAAAGTGAACGGAGGGAGTATCTCGTTTCGAATGACTAATTATTGCAAGGAAAACACGGGCATGGTAATACGTACAGATTCCTTTGCAAATGAAAGAAGATTCATTTGCATTCTCAAATGTAGGCGCACTAGGCAGACTAGGGTCGTGTCGAGGTGGAAGCTACTTCAGTGCCTTAAAGGCAACTGCCTTTGGGTCACTGACATGTGGGACAACCACCTGTTGGGCCCACATGTCATGGACACAAAGGCAGGTGCCTGAAGGCACTGAAGCGTAGTCCTGTCGGGGTGGTTGCGCGTGTCGGACGGACGCGTAGCACCCAGGCACCCCCCCCACCCAAAAGGACGACGACAAAATAAGTTCGCGCTTCCACATTTCGGATTGAAATATCTGGCGGCCCCAATTCCAGCCCTGCGAAATATCTCTTCTCCACCGTCCCCTTCCGTGCCCAGATTCCTCAAATCCCTAATTCGCCGCCAACCCAAGCAAAGTTCGAATCTCCCCTCGTCTCGTCTCTTTCCCCACCGTTCCCCACCTATGTGCCGGACGACGACGACGAAGACGACGGTCGCGCTTCACCACCGCACCGGAGCTACCTCATCTATGCCCTCTTCCACCACATCGGGTGGTCCACCAACAACGTCGGCCGCCGCAACCGACGTGCCTCACAGACATCGAGTTCCATCGCATCAGGTGCGCTTCACCTACGCCGTCTCCCAGCTCACCGGGGCTACTTCACCGAGCACATCGTCGCACCTCCGCCCCCCGAGGTCGTTGGGGCTTCACCAACGGTCTCGTCCACCACATCGTAGCGCTCCGCTGCCACTCAAGATCTGCATCCGTGCGCGGGCAGCCAACGCCAGCGCATCACCCTCAACGGCCCTGAAGTGACCCGGAATCTAGCTAGGCGAGCATGCCCAAATGCCGCCCCGAACTAGGTATCCACACATCACTCCCTTGTGCACTGTTCCGACGATGTTTGGATATCCTTTCACTGCTCTCTTAACTTACATGCCTATGCAACTCTTACTTTAACTCTTATTTCTTCTGGAGATATCATCTGAAACAAGCAAATCCATTTTTAACGAAGCATGACAGCGCTACAGGATCTGGTACACATCCTGCACACCCGTATAACCTTGTAAGTATCTGTCCTCCGGTACAACATCAAGGTCGATTCCTCTTATTTGATCAACCATTCGCCGTGTCAAAAATGCAGAGGGGGATGCAAGGAGCACAAGGCCTGCACATCCAAGCAAGTGGTAACATGGACTTGTACATGGAACATCCCAAGCGCAAGCAGAGCTGCAGTGAGCCTGTACAACGAGCTAGCGTAAGTCCCTGCATTTCATTTAATTCGTACTGGCATTCGTGTATGATTTGTGTGCAGTGGCTGATCCACGAATTCAAGTTACCAGGGGCGAACATTTAACTTAAAAAATACGAAGGCACTTGCACTCCGGAAATCAACATAACTTGAGAAATGTGAAGCTACATGCACTTTGAAAACCAGCTAATGATCCAAAGTAGTTCAGATTATAAACACTAAATGATGCAAGCACCAAAAAACACAAAATGCAACATGGTGTACAAGGACTACAAACATGGTCTGTACCTGCTTGAATTATTCGTTCTCTGGCTGAAAATATCGAAGTGTAATTGCACGTATAACCAGTGCGCAAACTGCATATCAATATATCTATCCTGCACAAGTATGCCAATAGTTTCAAACAACAGATTAGAAAAGTATTTATGCTATGTTGTCATGATACGGGGACTTTCTGGTAGATGGCCTCGACGTTTCCTCAAGCTATGAAAATGCCTATAATTGCTTGTCATCAATGCCTGCAAATCTCTGTCTCTCTCAACATAGTAGATCATCATTAGACACTAAATCCTTCAATGAGCTTGCAAAATGCTTGCATTAGATCCCTCATTAGACACTATATGTTCATCACCAGGAGCATGTAAAATGTTTGCATCAAATCCTTCATTAGTCTGTTCATTAGACACTTCAGGCTCAAGAACAACATGAGCTTGTATGTTTGCACCGGAAACTTGATTAGATACATCAGATTCAGTCAGTTCAGTATTGATTGGGGGAGTTATAAAATAAGTAGAAATTGGTTTCATTTTCTCATAGATTCCCTACATACAAGCAGTTTTACAACACCGTCAGGTTTAACTATTGGCCAGAAATTGAAGAGTTGAATTAGATATAATCAGGGATGTGATGTACCTGCTCGTTGCGCATGCTACTCTTGCAAGCTGCGACTGTCCGTTTGCGCAAGCTCGATGCCATGCCCGTGCTGCCGCCGCTGCCTCCCACGCAGGCTACACCCAGGGTTGGATCTTCATCTTCTTGTCCTTCCGTTCGCTTGAAGCCCGGCGACCGCCCTCCAACGAGGGCGCGAGGAAGTGCTGTGTCGGTCTGTCCAGTGGCGACTAGGTTAGGAGCAAACCAGACTGGAGGCTGGAGCGAATGAATTGGGATTTTTCCTGCTGTCGATCGATATGGGAGGCGCTCGTTTGGGCCGCGAGCCTGCTATAGGGCCTGCCTTGCACTTATGTTATTGGCCCATCCAAATTGAAACATTTTTCTTCATTTTTTACATTGCCTGCTCGTGTGTTGGGACGAACAAAACTAGCGTGGGCCAACCTGGACGACTCAAACTAGGTGTACACTTTCCAGCCACCTGAGGCGGCCGCCATACCAGCCCCTATGGTGGCGTCGCCCCTTTTTGCGTGTATGATTGGATAGTGAAAAATATTCCAGTGGCGCTTTTGATTTACCCACAGAATGGTTGAATTGCTTGTTTCTATGAACTGAGTTCGCCAATAATGTGAAGGATGCCAGTCTTTTCATCCTATTGTAGATTGCTTAGATCTCGATATGCCAAAAGTAATCGCATGAAATATACAGTAAAAGCCAGTGTGATGTGTGTGGCTACAACTAGTCTGACTACACGTCCTCATATAACATATCAAGGATGCACCATCTTACCAGATTAACCATTCGACTTACCCATGCAGTGTGGGAAGAAAGAAGTATTGGGACTGCGTATCCAAGCAATTGATGCCATGGACTCCTTCGTACAACCTTGTAAGCGAAAAAGAAGTTGCAGTGTGCCTGTACAAAGAACTAGCGTAAGTTCAGTTACCTGCTTCTCGGAATTTTAGTTAGCCACTTATTGCAAAATTGTTCAATTACGTTGCTTGGCTTAATTTAGTTTGCTACTGATTACATAATGCCACAGCCTGTTAATCATATTGTAGACTACGCCTATCTATGTGTTTGATACTTACTGTTAAGAATTACCTGTTTGCCTTAACTTAAATATCTACTTGTTTGTTTAACTGCTTTGCTGCTGCAACAGCGGGTTACAATGATGTTAATAACTACTTTTCAGCATCCAATTGAAACTCTTTAATTCCTTGTTTGTTTAACTGGTTTGCTGTTATAACTCCCAGTTGAGATGTTTTGCTAACTTCAACTTTTCTGAATCCAATCGGAACTTTAATGGCAAAACAGGTTAGCCCAAGATCAAAGAGCGAGGTCCCAATGGACGTTGCATCATCCCACAGCAGTGGCACCGGCCCAATCGTGCATTATGAATTGCCAACTGCTGATGCTCTAGAGGCTAAACTAGTGGTAGAAAGAGATTCTGCTTCTGCACTTAGAGATGAAGTTGACATGTGGAGGAAGCAAACAGCACAATCACAAGCAGTACTCAAGACAACCATTAAATATTTGGTGGATTTCAAAACGAAGCAAGCTGAGACTGACCAGATTGTTAAGGTCCTGAAGGAAAAAAGGAAATTAAATTCCTACTTGGTAAATCATAGGTGAAACATTCTTTCCATCGTGGAATAACCTTTGTGTTGTCTGTTCATGTAATCAATCAAACCATTTGTTTTAGAGATCATGTAATAATTGTTTTTTTTGTTTTTTGGTTTGTAATTTTATTTGAGCACAAGTCTGTATTAATTGATAAGACTCGGAGACATTTCATTTGGATTGCTGTGCCAGACCTACAAATATGCCAATCGGGCTGAATGTGCATTCAGCAATAGTAGTAGTATAGATGGACCATAAGTGGCACGCATCGGAAAGGGCCAAGATGCTGGCTAAAAAAAGGATGTTGTTGTAGCCAAAAAAAAGTACAGCGGCCTGGCTTATGTATGTTAGTTGATATTATTGATCCATATACTCTATAAGTGTTTATATGTCTGTTAGTTCTGTACATTCTTGGTTGATTGACTCGGTATTTGAATCTTGATACATCGCTTGTGTACATATCTAAATGGGAGTACACATTATGCTGCGTGTGACATTTGAGTTGGACATGAAGTGTTCCAAATATTCGAATTCACCTTAAACTAGATTCTAGCTTCTGAATTTGAGTATCGGCATTTGTAAACCATATTCATATATGACAGTGGAATACATCTTTGTCGTCCTTTTGAAGATATATAAAAACACATAGAATGATTTATAAAGATTCATATAGGAATACAAAATGGATTCGAATTTAGTTGCCAGGGTAAACGTGGATGCTTATTGTCCCAAAATTCGAAAGAAGCGGCAAAATGTCCACTCCCACGTCGGCTGCCCGAAGCCAAGTGTTTGGGAGATGGAAATTACTGTCTACCCATTACACGGACAATCCATCGGCCCGATTTCCACTGCTCTAAATAGGGGTAGGTTAGTAACTTCAATTAGACGTGACACGACCGCCTCTGAGCCCATTCCGACACGGTGGGCGTCAAACATGGGCGGCAAAACACATTTGATTCAAGCTCGTCCGAAAGACCTCTGTTTCTCCCTCCATTCCCCATTCATACACGGTGGGCGGCAAAACAAACTCGACTCGGCCGAAATCGATGTAGGCAAATATTTTCAATAGGGGCAGGTTTGTAACTTCACTCAGACGTGACACAACCGCCCTACCTGTCAGCCCCGTTCATACACCGTGGGCGCCAACCATGGGCGCCAACCACCCTCTCCTCGCCCGAAATCGCTCTGGGCAAATATTGGCGAGATGCGAGATTACCGTCCTATCCCCAACCGACGAGACGTCCAAATTTTAAACGGGGGCTAAGTTCGTAACTTTCCCATATTTCAGACAGGCGCGTCCCAAAAACATGGTTCCCCGTACCTCTCCCTCCATTTTCCCATTCATACACCGTCCGCGCTAGAACACCCCATCCCCACACCAGCCTCCGTCCGCCACCCCATCCATCGCCGCCGTCCTCCACCACATCCATCGCCACCGTCCTCCACCATGCGGAGCGCCTACCAAGACGCGTCGTCCACTGCTAGAGATGGATGTTTCTCATCCACGGCGACGGACCAATAGCCTTGCATCGCGTCCTCTCGCTTCATCGGCACCGTCGTCCTCTTTGTCAGGGCCGCTCGCACGACCTTCTCTTCCACCGCAATGGGACTTATCCCCCGATGCACCCATCTACCGTCGCATATCTGCTTCAACGCCACCGACAGCCATCGCACCCCCGATGCCTACACGGCGCCACAAGAGAGGTGGTACTTCATATCTCCTCAACTTTTTGATCTCAGCCAGAAAATATATCTTAACTTGGTTACTATACTTTCTTTTCAGCTCTTAGAATTTAGTTCTTAGTTCGAAGCAAACAATGGATGCTAAATATCATTTCTCTGGTTTGCAGCTTCAAATCTGCCATGGCACAGCCATAATACGGTTTAATTGATCATGCTTAGGGTTTAATTGATCATGTTGGTTCCGTGGTGGTTTCTTTAATAGAAATCGGAGGGGAAACCCTCTTTTGCTAAAAAATATATTCTTAGAGTTTCCCCCTTTTATGATCACTATACGATCAGAATACGTGCTTCGTGTCATAATAACACTGCTCCACCCATCAAGCTAAACAAGCTTAGTTGTTCAAATATGAATATGATATTATTAAAATAGAGTTGTTTAATTGGTCAGCAATGTTCCTAAATTAGTTTTAAAAATGCATGTTCGCCGCTCGGGTGTGTATGTGCCCACGATGGGCCGGCCCACCCTGAGATTTTGGGTCGTCCCAGGCCCCGATTCCCCTTTGTTCTGCTGCGCGCTTCCGATCTCTACTCGCCCCCAGCCGCCTGCCTCGCCGGCGACTTGCTGTCCCCGGATGGCATGACTCTAGGAGGAGACGCCGGACTAACAGGAGGCCAGGAGCCGCTCGCCCAATAGCGTCACCGCTGCCCGGGCGCGCCGCCGTGCCTACCTTCCCAGTCCGTTCAGGGCTCAGGCATGCAGCACCCACCAAGCCAACCTGATTTATCCTGAGATACGTCCTCAACACTCAGCAGCCACTCCTCATCACCCATTTTCTAATTGATTCATTACTCATTAGGCAGGACTGTCATTAGGGTTTGTTGTGTGCTTAGTGCTACCTACACTTAATGGTTCAGATGTATTTCGGTAATCTTTAGTACCTCTAAAGTTCACAGGGTTTTCAAAATTCCGGCCCTCGGAACAGACACTAGTCATTTTGGATTGTTGGTCGTAGTGACATTGACCCAGATTACTACTGCAAGTCAGGTTTGTTGACAATTTTACTTGTCTTTCTTACCCATTCGATATAATATCCAATTATTCATGTCGATTAGTTGCAAAGAATAAGTGCTAGACAAACTTCTTCATTCACATTTTGGACGGTCTCTTACTGCAGTTACAATTCTGCATACTTGTCCTAGTAAGCTCACAAGTAAATGATTGATTCACTACATCTATGCTTGCCTTGTCATATTAGTTGTCAATATTCTTTTAGGGTGGACCACCCTGTTTCTAAATACTGGAACCGTAGACATGAGTGAATAGTATTTCTCTATGTGATCTCTTCCATCATGTGTGGGCAACGAACACTGCATTGTATAGAAAGAAAGTGTCATTTCTAGCTTTTACATAGGTTTCGATCTTTTACATGGAATAGAATCTGCCTACTTGCTTTGTGTCGCACTACCAACACTCCACCCTTGAAGCTAAACATTATGCCACTCATAATTTCTTAGTTTATTTGTGCAAATACGAATTTCATATGATTCTAATGTTCCTACTTCAGTTTTGAAATGTGTGCCTAACTGTTATAGAGACATAAGGGGTTTGTATTTCTGTGTGTGGTCTAGTCAGCACGGTTGGGGAGGTGAACTTTGCATATGCAGGGGTTTATAGGGAGACACTCTTCGAGTTGAATCCTCAATGCATTCCATAGATAATCTGACTACATTTTATGTTTTCATGAATCTCAGATTCTGAACAGCATCATAATGATTATGAGCTTGTGTGCATGAAAATAATAAAGCAGAACAATGCCATGGCTGTCAAACTTGGCATTAAGCGACTGAAATCAAGTCTGGATGCAATGCAATGCAAACGCTCTCCACCTACAGATTCATGCTCATAATATGATCCTAACAGTGATTTTGAGCTAGAGGGAGACCTAAGTCAATGTAGCTCCCTAGTGGAGGAGTCAGAGGAAGATGCCCTATCTTATTCACCCATCAAGGTACTTGCTCTAACTTTCCAAGGTTACATTGCTCGCACATATCTTGCAACTGATGCTTTGCATTGCTTCTACTTTGTTGAACTGCAATTAGCTAAGTTTACACATCGTGTATGTGAATACACCCTGCCTATCCATTTTCAGTACATATTCCATCTGTCATCATACCATATTTATCTATTCAAATGTTGTTCTTGTGTATCAGACGTTCAGAAGGAAGAGGGCGATTGTTGATCGTGGAGGAGCACAAGCAAAGTATTTGGAAAAGGTAGTGGCACCTGATAAATCGAATAGCCCATTAGGTGTAGTTGCAATATCACCTAACCCACAAAACACCCCAACTCTAGCAGACTCTAGCCCTACTACACTGGTCATTTCTGATGCCCCAACTCAGTAGACCCCAACTGCAGCAAACAGTATGATTATGCTAGTTGACATAGCACCAGCTGTACGACGCAAAACCCCTATTCCAGCAAAGAGTACACCAAATCCAGTTGCCAAATCCCTTTTCGAACCAGAGAGAGCCCGAATTGCAGCAAATAGGACCCCTGTTCCATTTCTTCCCAGTTTAGAAGACGAAGCTTATGTTGTTGTCAGGAACTTTGTGCGCACATTTCCTTCATGGAAAGATTATACCGCAGACACAGAACAATTTCCAGTCTTCCTCCGCAACTTACACGTAAGTAATGTACTAATGTTATTCATGGTCATTATTGCATATGTTTCTGCTGACAGAAGACACAAGATTTCATTATTTTAAATAGGCGAGGAGCAAACTGGATTGTGATGACGAGCAAGGGTTGGTTGCGCTTTTCAAGCACTCGTTGATGAAGTATCGTTCCTACCTGAGGCAAGCGCACTTCGATGGCAAGCCTCTAAATGAAATTTTTGTAAAGTCTTCGTGCTACATTTATCCGACGGTGACTGGAATAATCTTGTTACACATTGGTCTCGGCTGCAGCGTAAGGTAATGTCTATGATATCACATCACAATTTGAACTACATTTCTGTATTTGCCTTAATGTCTCACTTGTACGAAAACTGTTAGCAGAAGAACATTCGTTCTCAAGGGACCATAGAATCTCGCAACTATACTACACACTACATTGCTCTTGTCAGTACCTCTTGCCCTGTATGACCATACTTACTTTCATAGCTGTATGATTATGTAGCATCACTGCACATGTTAGCCTCGTAATCGTCCATTTGGTGGACATTATAAGATCTGTATGGACTCTTACATAAATTTAGAATCAACCCAATGCTTTTGAAGAGGTTTAGCTCTGCAGTCCTCTTGTAAGGACTGAACGTGGTCTATCACTGTACTTACATTAATAGCTACACCCTCCGTCCCATAATATAAGAACATTTTGTACAGTACACCAGTGTTCAAAACACTCTTGTATTATGGGAAGAGGGATTGGTTCATTTTGTAGCATTCTGCATCTTATCTCCCTCGCCCACCATTTACTAAAAAAGATCAGATCTATATTTAATCTTACCAACAAGTAGAATACACAGACAATGCCAGTGCAGAAGGGTATCCCATTGCTCTTGTCAGTACATTTTGTCATGTAACGCTTGTACTTCTAGGGATTGGTAGTTGATTATGTAGCATCAATCTGCATCTTATCTTCATTATCCTCTATCCCTTCCAGTATTATCATATCTATAATTACTCTCTACAAAATGTAGAGTACAGGCAATGCTTATGAAGAAGATTATGTGCTGAAATTCTTGAGTTATCCTTCCCTTGACATGGAGAAGGGCATTATAAAGCCAGTGTTAACTGTTAATGTAAGTCAGTCCTTCTAAAGCCTTTATCCTCAACTGCTGTTTAATTTGCTTGTGCTCCCTATTGTTTACTACTGTTTAGTTTGTTGTTTCTACCAAAATGCATGTTCGCAAGAACCGTAAGTTCTAAGTTTTACTTCTAAAACCAAATTCCTTATTCATACCATGCACATTACTTAATACTCCCTATATGTATGCTTGTTTTTGTGGATCTATAATCCAGTGTGTGGTGAAGCAGCCCACGTTTGCACCTTGTCATCTCCTGTTTTATCTTAATGATGTGGCTGATGATATGAACAACATGCCATGCACATTATCCAAAATATATACAATGATTTTCTTTGCCCTTCATCTATGCTTGTTATGAACAATGCAATGCCAAATTATGCTATTGATATTTTGAACTTACTCTTTATTTGCTAATTTGAAATTGGATGGAATTGACAGCACAATTATCATCTTTGTTTATACATGTGCAAAACCTTTCATCTCTCTGCTTTGTTTCAGGGTGATATGCCTGATGGCATGCACAAGTATGCTGAAGGCTATGAGACAAACCCAACATATATTGCAGCAAAGAAGACAAAACATCTTGAAGATAGCGAGACAACACCAAAGTCTTGTCTTGATGCAGTGTTCAAGTTACTTGAGACTAATAGTCAGACAAGCTCACAAAATTCGTTGTCTGAATCAGTTCGACTTCTTCAGTCCCAAGTTCTAGCAGAAAGGCATTTTGCAACTCAACTTCGATTTGAAGCCCTATCTCTAAGAAAGATTGCGAAGAACACCAATGAGAACCTCATCGCTAAACAGCTACACCTGGAAGCTATGATCGACATGCTAGGCCGGTCTCACAGCCTTGCTCAGCAGCTTGCGCAGCAGTTCCCCCGCAAGGCTAACCTTTCTTGAGGTGTCTTGGAAGTGGTCTCGGTTCAGTATTATTTTGTTACACTGTAATGGTGCCTAGTTTTTGTAATCTGCTTCTTCGTTGCGCTTTATGATCACTGGTGGCGAACTTCGATGCCCAGAGGATGTAATATACCTTAAATCCTTTATTTTATAGTGTAGGTTTATTCTTAGTTACTATGCCGTAATTTCTTTATTGTATAGAGTAGGTTTGTTCTTAATTCCTACTAGTTACTGCCATCATTCGCTATCTGAAAAAAAATCAGATGTAGTCGACCGGGCCGAAACATTCGACTCTAACGGGCCAGGTTTTTAGCGGGCCACAATTGGGCCGGCCTACGTCTTTCTTGGGCCCGAATGATTGGGGCCTTCACACATTGCGCCGAGCCCAAACGTACACCGACCTATATTTTAGTTGGGCCTTTTGTCGACCCAGCGCTTAGTTTGGCCCAGGTAGCGTTGGGCCATTAACAGGCTGAATATTGTACTAGCCTGTTACGGCCGAGATGAAACCACGGGCCTTTAGCAGGCCAAAATGCATGTTGGGCCTCAATTTTCACTAGTCGTCGACGGGCCTTCAGCAGGCCAAAATGTAGATCGGGCCTTTTCGGGCCCAGTTAGCTCACGGGCCGTTACCAGGCCGAAACATATCTCGGGCCTTAGTTGGCCCACTGATACCATGGGCCTTTAAGAGGCTGAAAGCTTAGTACAGGCATCAACGGGCCGAATTACGCGACAAGCCTTTAACAGGCCCAAAGTCACGTTGAGCTTAACTGTTGCCACCTTTAGGACGGGCTGTTAGTGGGCCCGATGTCCCGTCGAACCATATATGGCCCATGGGCATCATGGGCCATTCCCAGGCCGAAAGTCACACCGGGCTCAAATGGGCCCATGTCTACATCAGGCCGCTAATAGGCCGAAAGTCACTGGGCTATAGTTGGGCCCAAATATTCGGCGAACAATTAACGGGCCAGATCTGGCTTCGGGCCGCAAATGGGCCCAAATATTGGGTGAACAATTAACGGGCCAAATCTGGCTTTGAGCCGTAAATGGGCTCAAATATTGGGCGAACAATTAACGGGCCAGATCTGGCTTCGGGCCGTAAATGGGCCTTTATTAAGCAGGTCGTTATTGGGCTGGCCCACTAGTACCTGATTAAGTACTATGAGCCTTTGACTGGGCCGACCTTTTTAACCTATATGGGCCTCTGTTGGGCCCAGCCACGTGTCGATGTATCATAGGCATGTCTCCTCCAATGGACGGGCGACATCTGGCCCACTAACAAGCTGACAGGTGTTCCCTTCAATCAATTAGAATTTTACACATGGAAATTTCCCATTGGTCCGAGCTGTTAACGGGTTATCGGATCCAAAATCCGACCCGGTATCTTAACAGCGTTCCGTTACGGTGGATGTCACGTGTCGATCACCCTTGATGAAAGCACTTCTGTGACGCGCGATTTATCGTCATGGAAGTGGACACTTCCATGATGATAATTTTGGTAATGTCATGGAACACTTCTACGACAGCACAGGTATGACTATCTTGATTCTGTCATAAAGTCGTCATGGATGTACATGCATGACAAAAAATGCGACCTACTGTGACAAACACGTATCATCACGGAAGTGTATTTTTTTTGTAGTGTCAAATGGAGTCCAAACGGAATGAAACCTTCGGGAGCATGATTTTCGGAACGAACGTGATCCAGAGGACTTGGAGTGCAAGCCAAGAAGCAGCTGAGGCGGCCACGAGGGTGGAGGGCGCGCCCACCCCTACAGGACGCGCCCCCTATCTCGTGGGCCCCTCGGGCGGCCACCAATCTACTTCTTCCTCCTATATATACCCACGTACCCCGAAAACATCCAGGGAGCCACCAAAAACAATTTCCACCGTCGTAACCTTCTGTATCCGCGAGATCTCATCTTGGAGCCTTCGTCGGTGCTCCGTCGGAGGGGGAATCGACCATGGAGGGCTTCTACATCAACACCATAGCCCTTCGATGAGTTGTGAGTAGTTTACCACAGACCTTTGGGTCCATAGTTATTAGCTAGATGGCTTCTTCTCTCTTTTTGGATCTCAATACCATGTTCTCCTTGATCTTCTTGGATATCTATTCGATGTAACTCTTTTTGCGGTGTGTTTGTCGAGATCCGATGAATTGTGGGTGTTGGGGATATAACTATTTGTGTAAGCCGCCCAGGAGGGGCCGGGTTACACAAAGAGGATTCACCAGAGAGAAGCCCAAGACCAAGCATGAAGATGGCGGTTCAATAAAGGGCTTAAGGCCCGTAGGCGACTTAAGGCCCGTTGTAGTAAACCGCTATAATGGCATGACTTGTATCATAAGTTAGATTTAACTAGTCACCGAGCCGGACACTGTTATAAGCCGGCCGGGACTCTGTAAGCCACAGGGCGTCAACCCGTGTATATAAGGGGATGACCTGCTGGCGGCTTACAGGCAAGAAACAACTCATCGAGAACCGGGCATAGCATGTCTCGCTCCCTGGTCATTGAAACATCAATACCAACCCAACTAGACATAGGCCAACCTTCACCGTAAGGGGCCGAACTAGTATAAAAACCTCTCGTGTCCCTTGTCCTGATTAACCCCTTCAAGCTTCCTAGTTGCGATGGCTCCACAACTAAGTCCTTTCATGAGGACATCTGACGTGACAATTCCACGACAGTTGGCGCCCACCATGGGGCCAACACATGGTGGATTTGAGTTCTTGAAGGGCAACTTCGAAGGGCTCAGGGGGTACGTAGTGGGACGGATGACGAAGAGTCGTCGCGGCAAGATCTACATCGACGACGAAGGCTGGGGTCCCGACGCCGGCTCAATTGAGTACTTCGGCGGAATCCACGTCTTCATCGGCCGGATCGGTGAGCCGTGCCCTGAACCGGACAACTGCACCGACCTCGTCGAGACGGCTCAGCGCGTGAGGAAGACCCAGACTCAACCTGTTATGAAGCATGCCTTCGTGGGCTGCATCCACGGAGAGGAACTATCTGAAGGATCTAAAGATAGGGGTGAGACGGCCGTCCCCTCAGACGGTGATTCATCCGCCGGCTCAATAGTTTCGTTGTACCAAGTGCAAGATGGCGTGCTTGGTGGATGTTCCGATGGTATCAGTATTCTGGACCCTTGTGAGCCGCCAAGATGGGCAGGAGTCTTTATGGCTGGGACTCAGCCCGACTCAAACTCTATTGCTGCTGCAGCAGTAACATCCGGGTTAGGAGCAGCCGGGGCAGGTGGCCCCATGCGCCCACCGGCTCAGGTGCTGATAGACCTCATGGACAAGCTTACGACCCTGTTAACCGCAACGGTTATTCCCGCAGATAAAGATGAGCATGACACGGAGGTGGCACGGGTGCGTGAGGAAATAGCTCAGGCCAAGGAGGCCTTGGCAGCTGAGGACACTAGATTAGCCACAGAGCGGGCGGCTCTAGATGCCCGGGCACAGCGGCTGCAGTCGGAAGCTTACCAGCTCACAATGAGCTTAAACGCATCCAATGAGGTGATGAGGAGGAGACATCAGAAAACCCAGTCCCGTTTACCTCCGAATTACAGCCCTCGGGTTCTTTTTGCTACACCCGGAGCCGGCCCAAGTAACCCGCTAGAGGCCAATCAGCTTATGACAGCCGGAACAGGAGGGCTCGCTCAGCCTCGGGAGATGGCACCACCTCACGTGAGCATGGCACCGCCGCATTTTGTGCCGATCCCACCGGGTCACTTTTCCAACCCCATGGAGAACTTAATCGCAGCTTCAACATGTTTGGCGGCTCTTCCCATGGACGGTGATGACCCGGCGGCAGTGGAGACCCGGAGGGTCAGGGAACTTCTCGAGACGGCCTTAGCTCAGCAAGAGACCTATTCTTACAGCCGGGACAGAATTCATTCAACTCCCCCGCGTTGGTTAGCGCCGCCTCGCCAGAACCGGAGCCCGAGTTACAGCAGGAACATGGAGTCTAAAGCTTTGTCAAGCAACGCCCAACACCGAAACCAGCCCGGTGGCTATAATCCAGTGCAAGACCGAATACGTCAGGAGAATGAGCGAGCGGCTCAGCTGGCGGCTCAACAGACGGCACATCAAGATTTTCCAAAGTATCCAATGACTTCTATTGAGGTGGGAGTAGCCACTAGAACCGGTGGCGTTCCTTGCCTAGTACCGGCTTTGCGTAATGTGCGGTTACCCAAGGACTTCAAGGGACCTCGAAAGGTGTCGAATTACATGGCCAATTTACAGCCCGGAGCTTGGATTGAAAGTTACAAGATGGCTATGGAGTTATTAGAAGTCAGCGATGCGGTGATGGCTAAGTACTTCACCATGATGTTAGATGGAACAGCCCGATCCTGGTTAAAGGGTCTGCCGCCCAATTCCATTGGTTCATGGGCAGAACTGAAAGCCCGTTTCATCCAGAATTTCAAAGACACCTGTAAGCAGTCTATGTCAATTGTGGACTTGACAAATTGTAAAGAGGAGGAGGGTGAATCTACGACTCATTGGGTACGCCGGGTCAAGGAGATAATACATTCATCTGACAAGATGGATGCCGGCTCTGCAGTCCTCATGTTGGAAAAGAATTGCCGTTTTGAACCGCTGAGGTAGAAATTGGGGCGCCTTAAGCGTGATTGCAATGATATGGGTACGCTGATGGCGACTTTAGTCAAATATGTCGATTCTGATGAAGAAAAGACCGGGAAGGGAAAGAAGAACGGCAATGGAAAAGGTCAGCAACATAACCTGATGAATCAAGGAGGCAATAAGCGTAAGGCGGACGGTAACCCAGAGTTTGTGGCCAACGCTAATGCGCAAGGTAACAATCAGAGACGTAAGGGTAAACCACCTCGATCCGGCGGGTCAGGCCCATCTCTTGAACATCTACTCAATGAGCCCTGCCCGAGACACGGCACCAGGGAGCAGCCCGCCACACACCTGTGGAAAGATTGTACGATCATGAAGGCGTTTAAGAATTCCAACTCCTATAATGGCCATAATGGGTCTGGTGGCGGTTCAGGGGCTGGCGGTTTTCATGGCCCGGGTGGCGGCTCAAGTTCCGGCTTTCAGGGACATCAAGGAGGCTATAATCAACAGCAGTCTGGTCAAGGAGAGCAGCAGCAGCAGCAGTTGGGTTATCAAAGCAACCCGAAGTAGTTGAATGGTGGGCAGTACCACGTGTTTACCACTAGCTTATGCAAACGTGACCAGAAGGTTCATAAGAGGGCCATGAATTCTGTCGAGCCGGTAGTTCCCCGTTACTTGAGGTGGTCAGAACAGCCCATTGTATGGAGCAGAGAAGATCACCCTCCACGGGTCGATAATCCGGGTCAGTTGGCCTTGGTGGTAGCACCTCAGGTTGGCGGATATAAATTCAGTAAGGTACTCATGGACGGGGGTAGTAGCATCAATATCCTCTATTATGAGACCTTTCGATGCATGGGGTTAACTGATAAAAATCTAAGGACGTCCAACACTGTTTTCCATGGAGTGGTCCCTGGTAAGTCGGCTTACCAAGCTGGCAAGATTGAGCTGGAGGTGGCCTTTGGAGACGAATATGACTCCAGAGCTGAGAAGTTGACGTTTGAGGTGGTCAAAATTAGGAGCCCATATCATGCTCTGTTCGGGCGGCCGGCTTATGCTAAGTTCATGGCCCGGCCGTGTTATGTTTATTTACAGCTCAAGATGCCGGGTCACAAGGGCACCATCACTATGCATGGAAGTCGGAAGGTGGCATTGGAGTGTGAAGAAGGCGACACGGCTTATGCTGAGTCGGCATGTGCTGCGGAAGAGCTCAAATTTTATCAAGATAATGTTGACCCAACGGATATGACCTCCCTGAAGAAACCAACTACAGAGCACGACCCGACGTTGAAGTTTAAATCGGCTGCTATCGTGGTACTAAGACTGACAGTACAATAGGGGGTAGGTATGGACAGGCAAGATCCTAGCTATGGAGTAGTTGTATACGCAATGGATTTACGAGTTCAGGCCCTTCTCGGAGGAAGTAATAGCCCTACGTCTCGGAGCCCGAAGGCGGTCGACTAGATTATATGCGTATGAGTTATAGGGGTGCGAACCCTTCTGCTTGTGGAGGGGGTGGCTTATATAGGGTGCGTCAGGACCCCAGCCAGCCCACGTAGCGGAGGGTTCAATGTACATAAAGGCCTGGCGTTACTGGTAACGCCCTACATAAAGTGTTATCATGGCCATAAAGACTACTTAATAACAGACCGTTTGGGTGCAGAATGACCCTAGACCTCCTGGTGGTCAAGTGAGTCTTCATGGTCGAGTGTCTTCGAGTCTGTCGAGTGGAGTCCTTCCAGGTCAACTGGAAGGTAGTTTCTTCTAAATCTGTCCTTGGGGAGGGTTCCTTGGACAGGTCCATGACCCTACCCTAGGTACATGACTTCATCATTAGCCCCCGAATGGATCAAGGTTTTGAGTGAGGAAGGAGTTGAGAATTTTTCCGACCTGTTTTTCGTGTTGCGAGTGTGTCTTACTCTGGATCAATGACCTTTTAGTGATGGTGTCAACTTCTCTTTCAGTCGCCTTGATCCATTTTTTACATCTGTCGAGTGAACTTTATGAACTTGGAGATTTCCGAGCGACGGACCGGAGGAAATCTGTCGTCTGACAAGTTGCCCTGCTGTTAGCGGATTTAGCGGGATCTGAATTTCGGGAAGCGCGTGAAGCGGAGAAGGCCGCGGTACTCGGATGGGATAAGGCAAAGACGCCTCGATCTCCATGCCACCTTTTTCACCACGTATCGCGCGCGCGACTGTTGCGGGATTTGACAGGATCGCCCGGGCCTACCAGTCAGCCACTCGGAAGCGACTTCATATAAGGTGCCGGGCGGGTTTTTTTTGAACAGTGCATCCTCATTTTCTCCTCCCTCTTCCTCAGATTCATCTGCTGCGCTCGCCACCTGCTCAGCGCTGCTGCTCTGTGCCTGCTTCGTCCGCGACAATGGTGAAGGGGAAAACGGCGGCTTTGGAGCGGGCAAAGAAGGCGACGGCGAAGGCGAAGGGGAGAGCGACTAGTCGGGGCGGATCCTCGTCGCGGTCTAGCCTGCCGCAAGGCTGGATCCAGGGAGACTGGATCCGCTCGACCATCACCCAGAAGGACCTCGACGACCTGGCCAACGAAGGACTGATCCCCCACGGGTCAGCAAGGCTTCCGGAGACGGAGTGGCAGCCGCAGCCTCAGGAGGGTGAGTGTGTCCTCTTAGCCACCCATGTTGATCGCGGGTTTTCTCTACCGCCGAATCTCTTCTTTCGGGGGTGTCTGAACTTCTTTGGGGCACAACTCCATCACTTCACACCCAACTCCATTGCCTATCTCGCTGCTTTCGTGTCTTTGTGCGAAAACTTCTTGGGTTATCGGCCGCACTGGGGCCTTTTCAAACACATTTTCACCTATCGTTCTCAAATGGTGAAAAAGGCTAGTCCGAATGACGAGAGAACCCAAGTAATCCAAATGTGTGGGGGTCTTGGGGTTCAGATGAGGAGTAAGAGTGCCTTTCCAGCCATGACGCTTCCCGAGTCAGTTAGAGGGTGGCGGTCGACCTGGTTCAACTACCAAGACCAGTCGACGCCAGGGCAGTCGACTGGACTCCCTCCTTTCTCCATGAGTCGAGTGAACAAGCCGTCCTCTCTGAAGGTGCTTCCGGAGGAGAAGGCTCAGGTTAGGATGTTGATGGAATGTGTAGTCCAGCTCATTCGCGACGGAGTGATTGGCATGGATATCCTAGAGGTTTTCCTTCAACGGCGCATTCAGCCACTCCAATACCAAGGCCACCCGATGTGGTTGTACTCTGGTACCGAAGACACCACTTGGGTTCACCCAGAGGAGGTTGACGATGCCACACTGGAGAGGTGGATGACTGCCATCACAGGGAACAAAGATAACCCCCGTGGAGCTAGGAGGATCCCACCACTCGACCAGTCTTACGAACCAGACAAGGCCTGACCATTTTTCTCTGACTGCGATCCTGTTTCATTCATTCTGTTTTGCTGCAAATCGGTCAATTGACTTTTGTCTTGTTTTGTTGTCTTCCAGATCACTACTGAGTTGTATTCGATGCCCAACGGGGCGCAAGTACAGACCGAAGAGGAGGAAGGAAGCGGAGGCGAAAGTCAGGAGGAGTGGGAATCGGATGGGGAGGAGGGTGAAGAAGACGCTGGCTCTGACAAGGAAGAGGAGGAGGAAGTCCAACCTCCCCGTTTTGAAAGACGATCCAAGCTTGTCCATGATCCCGCAGTCGAGCGCGGCAAGGGGGTCGTGCTTGTTGTGCAGTCGACCAAACGCCCTCGGACGACCTCTCCGGCGTCGACTGAGAAAGCACCGAAGCAACCCTGAGCGGCGTCATCAAAGCCGACGAAGGCCCTGCCGAAGATGAGGATGGTGATTCCCATTATTTCCGGGTAATGGCATATCTTGTGTTTTATTGTTTCACATGGATTCACTCTTGGTCGATTCGTTCGCTGACCGACTGATTTCTGAAACCGCAGTGCTGCTACTTCTGAGACTTCGATCAGACATGAAGATCAAGAGATGGGGGACGCTGCCACTTCCAACTCTGGTATGATCCCTGTAGTTTCTCTTTCGGTCGATAGGATCTTCATCTTTAACTTTTGATTCTTTTCTGCAGCTCCACCTAACATCATCATTGATCTCCCTGATGATGATGATGAGGAGCCACTGAGGCAGAGGAGGAACAGGAAGACGTCTGCTGGCAAGACTGCTCAGGTCGTATCAGCACCTGATGCGCTGGTTCCGGAGGGGGGCACCGCCACTCAGACTACTGTGTCCTTTGCTGTGCCGCTGACGAGTGCTCGCCCTCCATTGTCGAGTGCAGATCCACCTTCTCTTTTTTCCACCCATCACGTCCCAGATGACCAATAAGGCGCTGCTAAGGAAGCTATACGTCAAGCGGGGGTCATGATGGAGCAAGTGAAGGCGATCCGAGACGCCAGTCAAGCGGCTTATGATGCAAGCTCGGCCCTTCAGAGCAATGTCCAGGTTAGTTGACCACCGCCTGTTCTGTTAGGATATGATACGTAACAATTTTTCTTTTTGAAGATCTTAGTATCTGTACACCCACTGGGTGTGTCGATTGAATATCTGGATGGGTGGGGGAACGTTGAGTGCACCCACTGGGTGTAGTCCCCGAGGCTATGGTGGACTGCTGGCAGTCGACCATAGTCTTTATACGTTGAACTTTCCTCTTTACTTTCTCCACTCGATCTGGTCGAATGGAATCATGGAACCAGTGGGGGCACGCTGAGTGCACCCACTGGGTGTAGTCCCCGAGACCGTGGCCGACTGTTGGCAGTCGACTATGGTCTTAAGAACTCTTTTTTTTTGAAGTTAACTGCTGGCAGTTAGTTATGTTTTAGGGTCAAAACCTTTTCTCTTTCGATCGACTGATCGAACCGAGTCGGTAGAACCAGTGGGGGCATGCTGAGTGCACCCACTGGGTGTAGTCCCCGAGACTATAGTTGAATACTTTGATTCGGCTGTAGTCTTAGAAATACTACAATCTTTCTCTTAGTCACTCGGAAGTGACCTATCTTTGACGTCTGTCGATTGACCTTTCGCAGAAATCTTGCAAGCTTGTGGCTCGTTATACTGAGTTGGAGAACAAGCATATCCAGCTCGAACTTGATCTGAAGCTTGTCTAGGAGAACTTCACGAAGGCGAAGGAAGAGGCAAAAGGTATGTTTGGTGAGAACCTTGACGACTGCCCTTATTTCTTGTCCACTCCTGAGTCTGATCTCACTGTGATTTTGCAGATAAACTGAGGGATTCTCTGAAGAAGAAGGACCTTGACCTCGCTGAGGCGCAGAAAGCAGCTTCGGAGAAGACCAAACTCGCAGAAGAAAAGCTGGCTTCAATCAGCAAACTTGAAGAGGAGAATACCAATCTGAAAGCTGCTCTTGACGCGGCCAACAAAGAGGTCAGTCGACTGAAGAATGACAAGATAGCTCTGAGTGACAAGGCTAGCGAACTGGCGGGGAAGAAGAATGACTTAGAGGCTTATCTGGTTGGGCTCGCCAAGAAGTTGTTCCTCATGCTCGAAGGTAACACCTTATATCCGACTAGTAATCACTGACTTATTGTAGGATTGTTAGCTTATTTTTGGGTTGTATCCACAGAATTCTTTCAAAACTTTGAAGAGGAGACTAGTCGATTGGAGACAAGCTTGGATCCCATCAACTCTCCTGTGAAGGATGAAGCCGCCATGAACATGCTCTGACTGGAGTCTCGTGTTGCTGCTGTGGTCGACTATCTTGCTAGACTGAAGGTTGCAATGTCGCGCATCGACACAACACTCTGGCTAGGAGAAACACTTCAGAATGACCTCGAGTATCTGATGACTCGACCGAACGAAGTTCCAAGTCGAGTGCAAGAATGGAAGAAGTCTTCTGCCAGGTGTGGTGCCGATGTTGCTCCGTCTCTGGTCCGTGTTCACTGCAAAGACGCGCGAGAGGACAAGCTGGCGTCTCTCAAGGTGGCCAATACAAAGAAGCATGACTTCCAATCTTTCATGGAGACCTTCATTGCCGCTGCCACATGGATCGCAGATGGAATCGACCTGGACGAGTTTGTCGCGCCCTCCAGTCCTTCCCAGGAGGAGTAAAAAACTTCTATGCTTCATGCCTTAAATTTGCCTCGGAATGCCGAGTGGTTTTTGTAACCGGTAAACTTTAACAGGCTTGGTGCCTGAGCACTTCTGGATCCGTAGGACGCTCTCTGAACTTGGGTTTGCCGTTGAATATGTTTGCATTTGCCTTCGAACCAACATTGTCCTTCACTCAGAATACATGCTAGTGTTTGTGATGCACTTTTGCAGGTAGGGGTGAAGCACAGATTGCAATCGACTTGTACCTCGTCATCCTTGCAGTGCGGAATGAATCTCATACTTAGGCTGGAACGGGGATGCAGCTAAGCCCCCGAGTGGAAAGTTTGCTCTCCACCCGGTAGGATTTTCAAAAACTTAGGCGAGCACTGGCTGCAGCTAAGCCCCCGGGTGGGAGGTTTGCTCTCCACTCGGTAGGATTTTCAAAAACTTAGGCGAGCACTGGGCTGCAGCTAAGCCTCCGAGTGGGAGGTTTGCTCTCCACTCGGTAGGATTTTTGTGGCGTACCTCTGAAGGAGAAGACACACGTTGTATTTGTGGCGTAGCTCGGAATGAGAAGGTAGCAGTCGACCCGTACCTCGTCCTTCTTTCGGAGCGCATGTTGTATTTGTGGCGTAGCTCGGAAGAAGAAGGTAACAGTCGACCTGCACCTCGTCTCCCTTGCGGAGCGCACATTGTATTTGTGGCGTAGCTTGGAAGGAGAAGGTAGCAGTCGACCTGCACCTCGTCCTCCTTGCGGAGCGCACATTGTGTTTATACTTAGGCGAGCACTAGGCTGCAGCTAAGCCCCCAAGTGGAAAGTTTGCTATCCACTCGGTAGGATTTTCAAAAACTTAAGCGAGCACTTGGCTGCAGCTAAGCCCCCGGGTGGGAGGTTTGCTCTCCACTCGGTAGGATTTTCAAAAACTTAGGCGAGCACTGGGCTGCAGTTAAGCCTCCGAATGGGAGGTTTGCTCTCCACTCGGTAGGATTTTCAAAAACTTAGGCGAGCACTGGGCTGCAGCTAAGCCCCCGAGTGGGAGGTTTGCTCTCCACTCGGTAGGATTTTTGTGGCGTACCTCTGAAGGAGAAGCCACACATTGTATTTATGGCGTAGCTCGGAAGGAGAAGGTAGCAGTCGACCCATACCTCGTCCTCCTTGCGGAGCGCACATTGTATTTGTGGCGTAGCTCAGAAGAAGAAGGTAACAGTCGACCTGCACCTCGTCCCCCTGGCGGAGTGCACATTTTATTTGTGGCGTAGCCCGGAAGGAGAAGGTAGTAGTCGACCTGCACCTCGTCCTCCTTGGGAGTGCACATTGTGTTTATACTTAGGCGAGCGCTAGGCTGCAGCTAAGCCCCCGAGTGGGAGGATGGCTCACCACTCGGCAGGATTTTGTTAAACTTAGGCGAGTACTTGGACTGCAGCTAAGCCCCCGAGTGGGAGGCTGGCTCACCACTCGGCAGGATTTTGTTAAACTTAGGCGAGTACTTGGACTGCAGCTAAGCCCCCGAGTGGGAGGCTGGCTCACCACTCGGCAGGATTTTGTTAAACTTAAGCGAGTACTTGGACTGCAGCTAAGCCCCCGAGTGGGAGGCTGGCTCACCACTCGGCAGGATTTTGTTAGACTTAGGCGAAATGGATTCGCAGCTAAGCCCCCGAGTGGGAGGCTGGCTCACCACTCGACCAGGAAGTTTTTTACGAACTTAGGTGAAACGGATTCGCAGCTAAGCCACCCACTGGGGGACTGTTTTATGTGAACAAAAGTAACGACAATCACTGGGAAAATTATAACACTCTTGTCTTTGATAAATAAACTACAGAAGTATTTTTATTACATCTCATCCGAGTGAATACTTAAGTATAAAAGGGGCGGAGCAGCTCCGCGTTCCAAGCTCGGGGCTCGTCAATCTGGTGCTCGACATTGTAAAGGCGGTACGCTCCATTGTGGAGAACCTTGGTGACGATGAAGGGACCTTCCCAAGTAGGAGCAAGCTTGTGTGGCTTCTGCTGATCCACTCGGAGAACCAAATCTCCTTCTTGGAAGGCTCGACTCTTCACGTTTTTGGCATGGAAGCGATGCAAGTCCTGCTGATAAATGGTCGACCGGATCAAGGCCATCTATCTTTCTTCCTCTAGAAGGTTGACTGCATCCTGTCAGGCTTGCTCTGCTTCAGCTTCAGTGTAGAGTTCGACTCAGGGTGCGTTGTGAAGCAGGTCACTCGGCAAGACTGCTTCAGCTCCGTAAACCAAGAAGAACGGAGTTCTCCCAGTCGACCGATTAGGTGTGGTCCTTAATCCCCAAAGTACTGATGGAAGTTCGTCGACCCATGCACCAGCAGCGTGCTTGAGATCGCGCATCAGTCGGGGTTTCAGCCCTTTGAGAATTAAACCATTTGCTCGTTCTGCTTGTCCATTCGACTGGGGGTGAGCGACTAAAGCATAGTCGACTCGCGTGCCCTTAGATATGCAAAAGGCTCTGAATTCCTCGGAATCGAAGTTCGACCCATTGTCAGTGATGATGTTATGTGGAACTCCATATCTGAATATCAACTCCCTCATGAAGCTGACAGCAGTGCCGGCATCAAGATTCTTGATGGGTTTAGCTTCAATCCACTTGGTGAACTTGTCGACTGCCACCAGCACATGGGTGAAGCCGCTTCTGCCTGTTCTCAGTGGTCCAACCATATCCAATCCCCATACAGCGAAAGGCCAGACGAGTGGGATGGTCTTCAAGGTCTGAGGCGGGCTTGTGTGACATATTGGAGTAAAATTGACATCCTTCACACTTGTCGACTATCTCCTTTGCCATTTCATTTGCTCTTGGCCAGTAAAACCCCGCTCGGTATGCTTTAGCCACAATGGTCCAAGAGGACGCATGATGGCCACAGGTCCCCTAGTGGATATCGTCAAGGATTATCCGACCTTATTCTGGCGTTATACACTTCTGGCCGACTCCATTCGCGCTTTCTCTGTACAACTGCCCCTTTATCACGGTAAAGGCCTTAGACCAGCGGACGATCTGTCGAGCCTCTTCTTCATCCTCTGGGAGCTCTTTCCTTAAGATATACGCGATGTATGGCACTGTGCAATCGGGAGTGATGACCAACGCTTCCATGATCAGGTCGACCACTGCTGGAACTTCAACTTCAGTCGAATCTGTGACACTTTTAGGCTGCGGAGCTTCTTCGGTAAAAGGGTCTTCCTGAACTGATGGAGTATGGATATGTCCCAAGAACACATCACCGGGAATGGCTTCTCTCTTGGAACCTATCTTTGCCAAATCATCAGCCGCTTGATTCTTTAGTCGGGGTATATGATGGAGCTCTAACCCTTCAAATTTCTTCTCAAGCTTTCTCACTGCATTGCAGTAACCAGTCATGGCTGGGCTTCTAACGTCCCACTCCTTCATCACCTGATTGACCACCAAATCTGAGTCGCCATATACCATAAGGCGACGGACACCGAGTGAAATGGCCATGCGCAACCCATACAAAAGTGCCTCGTATTCTGCTTCATTGTTGGAGGAATCAAAGTGGATCTGGAGCACATATCTGAGCTTATCTCCTCGGGGGGAAACCAAAACTACCCCAGCACTGGAACCATTCAACATCTTAGAACCGTCAAAGAACATGGTCCAGTGCTCCGAGTGAACTTGAGTCGGCTGCTCTTGTTCAATCCACTCGGTGATGAAATCTGCTACTGCTTGGGACTTAATGGCTTTCTTTGCCTCAAACCTGATATAAAGGGGAAGGAGTTCAATCGCCCATTTTGCCACTCGACCAGTTGCATCTCTATTGTGTAGAATCTCTGACAATGGGGCGTCGCTGACGACTGTAATGGAATGATCAGAGAAATAATGAGCAAACTTCTTCGTGGTCATGTAAATCCCATATACAAGCTTCTGATAATGAGGGTATCTTTGCTTCGATGGGGTCAACACTTCGGAAAGATAATATACAGGGTGCTGAACTTTGAAGGCTTTCCCTTCTTCTTCCCGCTCGACCGTAAGTACTGTACTGACGACTTGTCATGTGGCTGCAATGTAAAGCAACAAAGGCTCTTTGCTGATTGGAGCAGCAAGCACTAATGAGGACATGTACCTAGGGTAGGGTCATAGACCTGATCTAAGTACCCTGCCCAAGGACACCCTAAGAAGAAACTGCCTTCTAGTTGACCAAGAGGGACTTCACTCGACCAACCCGAAGGACTCGACCATGAAGACTCACTCGACCATCAGGAGATCAAGAGCCACTCTGCATCCAAACGGTCTGTAATTAAGTAGTCTTTATGGCATTTAGAACACTTTATGTAAGACGTTACCAGTAATGCCTAGACTTAATGTACTTTAAACCCCGCATTACTGAGGGACGGAGGGGTCTGGCGATCACTATATAAGCCACCCCCCTCCTCAGTGTAAAGGGTTCGCACTCTTGTAACCTATACACACATAATCCAGTTGACCGCCTCTGGGCTCCGAGACGTAGGGCTATTACTTCTTCTGAGAAGGGCCTGAACTCGTACATCCTGTGTCTTTACAACTGCTCCATAGCTAGGATCTTGCCTCTCAATACCTACCCCCCATTCTACTGTCAGACTTAGAACCACGACAGTTGGCGCCCACCGTGGGGCAGGTGTCTTAGCGATTTTTGGAGAAGTTGCGATTCTTCCGATTACTTTCATCATGGTCGCTAGTGGAGTTTTGGTCGAGGACTGCGAGATCCATCTCGGCGCTCTCACCTTCATCGCTGACGATTCCGCTTGGATCCAGGAAGCTCCACTCGACATCGACGCGCTCCCCGTCCGCGGTGCGACGCATTTTCGCGCATGTGTCCGCGGCGTTCTGCTGCGGCAACCGTCGACTCCGTATTGGTCGACTCCTTTGTCGTCATCCCTCCCAGTTTCCCGCCAGCACAAGCGATCTGGTCGGTCGAGACTACAGCGGTGGGTGAGGCACGCGGTGGCTCGCCAGACGGCCACCACCCAAGTCGCGGCAATCGTGCCCGATGAATCCCTCTACGGCTTGTTCGATCTGTCGACTGGCTCCGTAGAGACTGCATCCGAGTGCGATAGCAGTGATCCAGCGGCGGAGGTCTTGATGGTTGATGGGCCTCATAGCCCTCCCGGCTTCCCCCGTGGCGACGGGGCGGACGGTGGAGGTGACCCCGCTCGAGTCCATGAGGAATATCAACCCGAGCCACTTAACCCCCTGCAAAGGGAAGAACTTCGTCGCAGGAACATGGATGCCCTGCATACTCCTATCGCAGGAGAAACCCCCGAGGCTCATGCCTTGGAAGAGGTGCGTTTGGCCAACTTGGCTGAATGCGCTCGTCTGGAGAATCTCCAGCGAGCACTCGACGAGCGCGCACGGCAACGAGTACCCGACTCCAGTCGACGTCAACTCTTCCCGCCGACTCAGGTATATCGAACCCCGATTCAGAATTTAGCAGCTGCAACCCGTATAGCAGAGTCAATTCAGCCCTCTCAGTCGGAGGCTGGCAGAGGCTTGATGTAGATTAGAGATTTTCTCCGGGCAGCAGGAGATCAGAATTCGGCCGTGTCACAATCACGCAACAGGATTCACTGCCGATCTTTCGCTGCGAATTCGGTTCAGTCAGCTCATAGCCCTAGATTTCCTCCGCGGCATGAAGGACGCGAGAATCGACGAGACCAATACGGTGACCAATATGATCGTGATGATAGGCGTCGAGTGCCCACTCCTCCTCCAAGAGGCGGGTCTTACGCTCCTCGACAGCAAGATGACAGACGTCAACTCAGTGTGGGGCGGAGAGCTCCGGTCGACCCCCGGGAACCAGGCTTCGACGCACGATCCATTATCGTGCAAGGCTTGGTCGATCAGAATAGGGCTCACAGAGACGCGCCCATTGGAGCCGCAGTGCATGTTTCGGGTCCGGAATGTTTCAGCAGGGCTATCAGAGCCGCAGTAATTCCCCCCAACTTTAGGTTGGCAACTGGAGTGAGCAAGTTCACCGGTGAGTCTAAGCCTGAAACCTGGCTTGAGGACTACCGAGTGGCAGTACAGATCGGCGGCGGGAATGATGAGGTGGCCATGAAACATTTACCACTCATGTTGGAAGGTTCGGCCAGGGCGTGGCTGAATCAGCTGACTCCAAGCAGTATTTACACTTGGGAAGATCTTTCCCGAGTGTTCGTCAGAACATTTGAAGGAACCTGCAAGCGACCAGCTGGGCTGACAGAGCTGCAAGTCTGCGTACAGAAGACGAATGAAACCTTACGAGAGTACATTCAGAGGTGGATTACTTTGCATCATACCGTGGAGAACGTGTCTGATCATCAGGCAGTCTGTGCTTTCAAGGATGGTGTCAAGAACAGAGAATTAAGTTTGAAGTTTGGGCGTACCGGAGATATGACCCTGAGTCGAATGATGGAAATTGCCACCAAGTACGCCAATGGTGAAGAGGAAGACCGAATCCGAAGCGGCAAGTACAAGCCGAGTCAGTCGGAGAAAGGAAACTCCAGTCGGAAGCAGAAGCGGAAAGCCGAACCAGCGGATCCTGGAGAGGCTCTGGCCGTGACTCAGGGCAAGTTCAAGGGAAAACCCAAAGGATCCTGGAACCCCAAGAAGGTGAAGGATAAAGAAGGAAATGACGTGTTGGATCTACCGTGTCACATCCACACGAAGAAGGACGAAGAAGGTAACCTCGTCTACCCTAAGCATACCACTCGCCAATGTCGGCTCTTGATCCAGTAGTTTCAAGGCAAGCAGCCGAAGGACAAAGAGAAGGAGTCAGACAAGGCTGAGGACAAGGAAGACAGCGAAGGAGGTTATCCCCATGTCAATTCCACCCTGATGATTTTTGCTGATATAGAGAGCAAAAGTCGACTGAAAGTGATCAACCGCGAGGTGAATATGGTCGCTCCAGCGACGCCAAATTATCTGAGATGGTCCCAGACTCCCATTACATTCGACCAGTCTGATCACCCAACTCATATTGCCACCCCTGGGAGGCAAGCCTTAGTGGTCGACCCGATCGTCGAAGGCACTCGACTGACGAAGGTGCTAATGGATGGTGGTAGCGGACTGAATTTATTGTATACGGACACGCTGAAAGGAATGGGCATTCCGATGTCCCGACTCAGCAAGAGCAACATGAGTTTTCATGGAGTTATACCTGGAAAGAAAGCCGAATCACTCGGCCAAGTAGCTCTGGACGTAGTGTTCGATGACTCGAAACATTTCCGGAAAGAGAAGCTGACGTTTGAGGTCGTGCATTTTCAGAGCGCCTACCACGCTATTTTGGGGAGACTAGCTTACGCACGGTTCATGGCTCGACCATGTTACGTGTACCTCAAATTGAAGATGCCCGGCCCCAAAGGCATGATCACTGTCACTGGAAATCAGAAAAAGGCAGAAGAGTGCTTCTAGAAAGGATCAAAGATTGCCGATTCTCAGATGGCAACGGTCGAGTTAGAAGAATATAAGCGAAATGCTGATCCGAGTGAATTATTGTGAGCTAAGAAGCCTGCCACAGAGTCATCGTTTCAGTCGTCCGGTGAGACGAAGCCCGTTCACATTCACCCGACAGATCCCAATGCAGCTCCTACCCATATCTCCACAACACTCGACCCTAAATAGGAAGAAGCGCTCATCCAGTTCCTCCGTGAGAACTGGGACATCTTTGCATGGAAGCCTGCTGACATGCCGGGTGTTCCAAGGGGACTGGCTGAGCATCGCCTAAGAGTCGACTCGGCAGCAAAACCAGTCAAAGAACATCTTCGGCGGTCCGCTGTCCAGAAGAGAAAAGCTATTGGTGAGGAGGTGGCTTGACTATTGGCAGCAGGATTTATCCGAGAGATATACCACTCCGAGTGGCTCGCCAATGTTGTCATGGTTCCCAAAAAGGACAACTCACTCCGCATGTGCATTGATTTCAAACACATCAATCGGGCCTGCCCGAAAGATCATTTTCCTCTCCCTCGCATCGATCAAATTGTCGACTCGACCGCGGGGTGTGAGAGGTTGTCTTTTCTAGACGCCTACTCCGGATACCATCAGATCCGTCTATATGGACCGGATGAGATCAAAACAGCTTTCATCACACCATTCGGGTGCTTCTGCTATATCACTATGCCATTCGGCCTCAAGAATGCCGGAGCCATGTTCATGAGGATGATTCAGAAGTGTTTGCTCACTCAAATCAGTCGGAACGTGGAAGCGTACATGGATGACATTGTGGTCAAGTCACGTAAGGGTTCCGACCTGTTGACTGACCTAGCCGAAACATTTGCCAATCTCAGGAGGTATGATATCAAGCTCAATCCGTCGAAGTGCACATTCGGAGTTCCAGGTGGCAAGTTACTCGGTTTTCTCATTTCCGAACAAGGAATCGACGCTAACCCAGAAAAAGTTGGCACTATACTCCAAATGAAACGCCCTGTGCGAGTGCACGACGTCCAGAAACTTACCGGATGCTTGGCCGCGTTAAGTCGATTAATCTCTCGCCTCGGTGAAAAGGCGTTGCCCCTTTACCGACTGATGAAAAAAGCAGACAAGTTCGAGTGGACTCCAGAAGCTGATGCAGTGTTTGCCGAGCTAAAAGCTCTGCTCTCCACCCAGCCGGTGCTTGCTGCTCCAATCAGCAAAGAGCCTCTGTTGATTTACATTGCAGCCATAGGACAGGTTGTCAGTACAGTACTTACGGTCGAGCGGGAAGAGGGAGGCAAAACCTTCAAAGTTCAACGCCCAGTGTATTATCTCTCAGAAGTTTTGACTCCATCAAAGCAAAGATATCCTCATTATCAGAAGCTTGTGTATGGAATCTACATGACCATGAAGAAGGCTGCTCATTATTTTTCTGATCATGACATTACGGTCGTCAGCGACGCACCATTGTCAGAGATTCTGCACAACAGAGATGCAACTGGTCGAGTGGCTAAATGGGCGATTGAACTTCTTCCCCTTGATATCAAATTTGAGGCAAAGAAAGCCATTAAGTCCCAGGCTATAGGTGATTTCCTTGTCGAGTGGACTGAACAACAGCAACCGACTCAAGTTCACTCGGAGCATTGGACCATGTTCTTCGACGGCTCTAAGATGTTAAATGGTTCTGGTGCTGGGGTAATCTTGGTTTCCCCCAGAGGTGATAAGCTCAGATATGTGCTCCAGATTCACTTCGATTCCTCCAACAATGAAGCAGAATATGAAGCTCTCTTGTACGGGTTGCGCATGTCCATTTCACTCAGCGTCCGTCGCCTTATGGTTTATGGCGTCTCAGATTTGGTGGTCAATAAGGTGATGAAGGAGTGGGATGTTAGAAGCCCAGCCATGACTGGATACTGCAATGCAGTGAGGAAGCTCGAAAAGAAATTCGAAGGGTTGGAACTCCATCTCATACCCCGGTTGAAGAATCAAGCGGCTGATGATTTGGCAAAAATAGGATCCAAGAGAGAAGCCGTCCCCAGTGGTGTGTTCTTGGAGCATATTCATACTCCATCAGTCAAAGAAGATCCTTTTACTGAAGAAGCTCCGCAGCCCAAGAGTGCCACAGATCCGACTGAGGGTGAAGTTCCAGCAATGGTCGACTTGATTATGGAGGCTTTAGCGATCACTCCCGATTGGACAATACCATACATCGCGTATATCCTGAGAAAAGAGCTCCCAGAGGATGAAGGAGAGGCTCGACAGATCGTCCGCCGGTCCAAAGCCTTTACTGTGATCAAAGGGCAGCTATTCAGAGAGAGCGCGACTGGAGTTGGTCAGAAGTGCGTAACGCCAGAAGAAGGTCGAATAATCCTTGATGATATCCACTCGGGGACCTGTGGCCATCATGCGTCCTCTCGGACCATCGTGGCCAAAGCATACCGAGCCGGATTTTACTGGCCAAGGGCGAACGAAATGGCAAAGGAGATAGTGGACAAGTGCGAGGGATGCCAGTTTTACTCCAACATGTCACACAAGCCTGCGTCAGCCCTGAAGACCATACCACTCGTCCGGCCATTCGCTGTATGGGGATTGGATATGGTTGGTCCCTTGAGGACTGGTCGAAGCGGTTTCACACATGTATTGGTAGCAGTCGACAAGTTTACCAAGTGGATTGAGGCTAAACCCATCAAGAACCTCGACACCAGTACTGCGGTCAGCTTCATCAGAGAACTCACATTCAGATATGGAGTCCCACACAGCATCATCACTGACAATGGGTCGAACTTCGATTCGGAGGAATTCAGAGCGTTCTGCACATCTCAAGGCACACGAGTCGACTATGCTTCAGTCGCCCATCCTGAATCGAATGGACAAGCAGAGCGGGCCAATGGCTTGATTCTCAAAGGGTTGAAACCCCGATTGATGCGTGACCTCAAGCATGCGGCTGGAGCATGGGTCGACGAACTTCCCTCTGTGCTTTGGGGGTTAAGGACCACGCCTAATCGGTCAACTGGGAGAACTCCATTCTTCTTGGTCTACGGAGCCGAAGCGGTCTTGCCGAGTGACCTGCTCCACAACGCTCCTTGAGTCGAGCTCTACAACGAAGCTGAAGCAGAACAAGCACGGCAGGATGCAGTCGACCTCCTGGAGGAAGAAAGGGAGATGGCTCTGATCCAATCGACCATTTACCAAAAGGACTTGCGTCGTTTTCACGCCAGAAACGTGAAGAGTCGAGCCTTCCAGGAAGGAGATTTGGTCCTCCGAGTGGATCAACAGAAACCACACAAGCTTGCCGCTTCTTGGGAAGGACCCTTCATTGTTACGAAGGTTCTCCACAACGGAGCGTACTATCTTTACAACGTCGAGCACGACATCAACGAGCCCCGAGCTTGGAACGCGGATCTTCTTCGCCCCTTCTACACTTAAGTATTCACTCGGATGAGTTGTAATAAAAGTACCTCTATAGTTCATATTTTGAAAGATAATAGTGTCATAATCTCCCCGATGATTTTTGTCACTTTCTCTTATTCGGCAAAACTCCCCCAGTGGGAACCTTACCGAGTGGCAAGCCGGTCTCGCACTCGGGGGCTTAGCTGCGAATCCGTTTCGCCTAAGTTTCAATAAAATCCTACCGAGTGGTAAGCCAGCCTTCCACTCGGGGGCTTAGCTGCAGTCCAAGTACTCGCCTAAGTTTAATAAAATCCTATCGAGTGGTAAGCCAGCCTTCCACTCAGGGGCTTAGCTGCAGTCCAAGTACTCGCCTAAGTTTAATAAAATCCTACCGAGTGGTAAGCCAGCCTTCCACTCGGAGGCTTAGCTGTAGTCCAAGTACTCGACTAAGTTTAATAAAATCCTACCGAGTGATAAGCCAGCCTTCCACTCGGAGGCTTAGCTGCAGTCCAAGTACTCGCCTAAGTTTAATAAAATCCTACTGAGCGGTAAGCCAGCCTTCCACTCGGAGGCTTAGCTGCAGTCCAAGTACTCGCCTAAGTTCAAATACAACATGCACTCGCAAGAAGGACGAGGTGCAGGTCGACTGCTACTCCCTCCTCCGAGCAACGCCACAAGTACAAAGTGCCTTCTATAAGAAGAACATCTTAAACCCCTACCGAGTGGAGAGCAAACCTCCCACTCGGAGGCTTAGCTGCAACCCCGTGCTCGCCTAAGTTAAACAAAATCCTACCGAGTGGAGAGCAAACCTCCCACTCGGGGGCTTAGCTGCAGCCCCGCGCTCGCCTAAGTTTTGAAAATCCTACCGAGTGGAGAGCAAACCTCCCACTCGGGGGCTTAGCTGCAACCCCGTGCTCGCCTAAGTTTTTAAATCCTACTGAGTGGAGAGCAAACCTCCCACTCGGGGGCTTAGCTGCAGCCCCGTGCTCGCCTAAGTTAAACAAAATCCTACCAAGTGGAGAGCAAACCTCCCACTCGGGGGCTTAGCTGCAGCCCGCGCTCGCCTAAGTTTTGAAAATCCTACCGAGTGGAGAGCAAACCTCCCACTCGGGGGGCTTAGCTGCAGCCCCGTGCTCGCCTAAGTTAAACAAAATCCTACCAAGTGGGAAGCAAACCTCCCACTCGGGAGGCTTAACTGCTGCCCCGTGCTCGCCTAAGTCTGGAAAATCCTACCGAGTGGAGAGAAAACCTCCCACTCGGAGGCTTAGCCGTAGCCCAAGGCCTGCTTAAGTGAATTGAGGAACGAGTCGATTGCAATAAGCACCTCGCTTTAACTGGCAAGAGACATCTCAAACCAAATGCGAGCATATTCAAACATCGACTCCAAGTTCTGATAAATACCTAACGGAACCGAAAAGTGCTCAGGCGCTAAGCATGTTAAGGTTTATCGGTTACAGAATCACTCGGCATACCGAGGAGAATTTAAAGTGTCGAGCTCAAGAAGTTTCTACCCCTCCTGTGGAGGGCTGGAAGGTGCAACAAACTCGTCGAGGTCGATCCCATCAGCAATACAAGTGGCAGCGGCGATGAAGGTCTCCATGAAGGACCGAAAATCGTGCTTCTTGGTGTTAGCCACCCGAAGAGCCGCCAACTTGTCATCTCGCGCATCCTTGCAATGGACTCGGACCAGAGATAAAGCAACATCTGCACCACACCTGGCAGCAGATTTCTTCCGCTCCTGCACTCGACTTGGCACTATGTTCAGTCGAGTCATCAGGGACTCGAGGTCATTCTGGAGCGTCTCCCCGGGCCAGAGCGTAGTGTCGATGCGGGAAGTGGCAACCTTCAACCTTGCTAGATAATCAATGACGGCAGCAACACGAGATTCTAGCCGGAGCACATTCATGGCAACTTCATCATTCACCGGAGAGTTGATGGGGTCGAGGTTAAGCTCCAGTCGACCAGTCTCCTCTTCAAAGTTTTGGCAGAATTCTGCAAGCACAACCACCGAGTCAAAACAACGGTCGAACGGAAAGATCACTGTAAAAACAGTTGTCGGGTGCAAAAGATTACCTTCGAGCACGAGGAATAGCTTCTTGGCGAGTCCACCCAGATAAGCCTCCAGATTGTTCCTCTTTCCCGTCAGCTCACTGGCCTTGTCGTTCAGAGCAACTTTATCACTTTTCAGTCGACTGACCTCCTTGTTGGCAATAGCAAGAGCAGCTTTCAGATTGGTGTTTTCTTCTTCAAGCTTGGTGACCGAAGCCAACTTCTCGTCTGCGAGTCTGGTCTTCTCTAAAGCTGTTCTCTGCATCTCAACCAACTCTAGGTCTTTCTTCTTCTGGGCCTCCTTCACTTTGCCTGCAAAATTATAGCAGGGTTAGAATTCGAAGCAAATGAGGAGCAAAAGCAGTCCAAAGACTCACCAAACATACCTTTGGTCTCCTCCTTCGCCTTCGCCAAGTTCTCCTGGACCAGCTTCAGATCAAGCTCGAGCTGGATATGCTTGTTCTCCATCTCAGTATAGCGAGCTGCAAGGTCGCAGGATTTCTACAAAAACCAATCGACAGATGTCAAAAACAATTCACTTCCGAGTGACTAAGGAAAAACCATACGTTTCTAAGACTACAGCCGAATACAAACATTCGACCATAGTCTCGGGGACTACACCTAGTGGGTGCACTCAGCGTGCCCCCACTAGTTCTATCAAGGAAGAGTCGACTAGTCGACCAACAAAAAAAAAGAGAGGGAAGTGTTCTTCAGACTGTAGTCAACTGCCCGCAGTCAACCACAGTCTCAGGGACTACACCCAGTGGGTGCACTCAGCGTGCCCCCACCGGTCAAGAAATCCATTCGGCATAACCGAATGAAGAAAAAATTCAAAATATAAAGACTATGGTCGACTGCCAGCAGTCCACCATAGCCTTGGGGACTACACCCAGTGGGTGCACTCAGCGTGCCCCCACTAAATCAGAACTCCAATCGACACACCCAGTGGGTGTAAGACAATCACTAAGAATTTCGGAAAAGAAGAATCTTCAGACATCATATCCTAACAGAACAGGCGATGACCGACTGACCTGAACGTTGCTCTGGAGAGCAGAACTAGCGTCATAAGCTGCCTGGCTAGCCTCTCGGATGGCTTTCACCTGCTCCATCATGACTCCCGCCTGGCGTATCGCTTCTTTTGCAGCACTGGCTTGGTCCTCTGGGACGTAGTGGGTCGAGAAGAGCGAAGGCTGTGCTGCACTCGACGATGCGGGGTGAGCACTCATCAACGGCACCGCGAAATATACGGTGGGCCGAGTGATGTTCTCTCCCTCCGCAACCAGTGGCTCGGGTGCTGACACGTCCTGAGTCAACCTGCCAGCAGACGCTTTTCTACTCCTCCTTTTCTTCAGTGGTTCCTCATCATCGTCGTCGTCAGGAAGGGTGATAACAACATCGGATGGAGCTACAGAAAAGAATCAGAATTAGATACCAAGATCCAATCGACTAAATGATAGAATTACGAGAGTCATACCAGGTTTTGAAGTAACAGCATCTTCCATCTCATGATCGTCAGCCCTGGCCGAGGTATCAGAAGTAGCAGCACTGCAACTCCAAACATCAGTCGGTTGATTCATGAGTCGACCAAAAATAAACCCACGAAGAGCAAGAAGACTCAGATAGAATTTTTACCCTGATATGGTGGGAATAAACACCTTCATCTTCGGCAAGACCTTCGCCAGTTTCGATGGCGCCATTCGAGATTGCTTCGGGGCCTTCTCAGTCGGCGTCGAAGAAGTGGTCCGAGGGCGCTTGGTCGACTGCGCGACAGTCGCGACCCCCTTACCGCGTTCAACCGCAGGGTCATGGATGAGCTTTGATCGCCTTTCCGCACGAGGCGGTACAACTTCCTCCTCCTCCTCCTCTTCCTCCTCTTCATCAGAGTCATCACCGTCATCGTCATCAGCGGCATCAGAATCCCACTCCTCCTGGCTTTCGCCTCCACTTCCTTCCCCCTCTTCAGTCGGCGTCTGAGCTCCATTCGGCATCGAGTAAAATTCAGTGATGGCCTGACAGTCAGCAAAACGAATATCAATCGACCAATTTGCGGCAAAGGCAGAATGAGTACAACAAGACTACAAATGAAGATAAAGTGGAGGTACCGAGTCTGGAGTATATGTATTGTCGAGTGGCGGGATCCTTCTGGCCCCCTGAGGATTGTCCTTATTCCCTGTGACTGCAGCCATCCACCTCTCCAGTGTGGCATCGTCGACTACCTCTGTATGAACCCGAGTTTCGTCCTCGGTTCCATAGTACAGCCACATTGGGTGGCCCCGGTACTGAAGGGGCTGGATGCGCCGCCTAAGGAAGACCTCCAGGAGGTCCATGCCCGTCACTCCTTCTCGAACTAGCTGAACTACACGTTCCATCAACATCTTCACTTGGGCTTTCTCCTCAGGGAGCACTTTCAGAGATGAGGGCTTGTTCACTCGGTCCATAGAAAACGGAGGAAGACCACTCGACTGCCCCGGCGTCGACTCGTCTTGGCAGTAAAACCAAGTCGACTGCCAGCCTCTGACCGACTCTGGGAGGGTCATGGCCGGAAAGGTGCTCTTATTCCTCATCTGAATCCCCAGACCGCCACACATCTGAATGACCTTAGTCTTATCATCGCCTGGACTCGCCTTTTTCACTGTCTGAGAACGACAAGTGAATATGTGCTTGAACAGACCCCAGAGCGGTCGGCAGCCCAAGAAGTTCTCGCACATGGACACGAAGGCAGCAAGGTAGGCGATGGAGTTCGGATTGAAGTGGTGGAGTTGCGCCCCAAAGAAATTCAGGAAACCACGAAAGAAAGCACTCGAAGGCAGAGAAAATCCACGATCGACGTGAGTAGCTAAAAGGACGCACTCACCCTCCTGCGGCTGCAGATGCCACTCGTTCCCCAGGAGCCTCGCTGCTCCATGGGGGATCAAACCCTCGTTGGCCATCTCAGCGAGATCCGTCTCGGTGATGGTCGACCGGATCCAATCCCCTTGAACCCAGCCTTGCGGCAAGCGGGACCTGGACAAGGATCCTCCCCGGCTAGTCGCTCTCCCTTTCGCCTTCCCCGTCGTCGTCGCCTTCTTCGCGCACTCCAGAGCCGCCGTCTTCTCCTTCACCATTGCTGCCGTTGATGCGCACGAGGGGTGGTTAGGCAGAGGCAGGAGCAGACGATGCGGGCGGAGGTGGAGAGGAAAGAAGGGGAATTGGAGAAGTACTGTTCACAAACCCTCGCCGGGCACATTTATAGAGCCGTTTCCGAGTGGATGACAAATGGGCTCAAGCAATCCTATCACATCCCGAAACAGTTGCGCACGCGTGATACGTGGCGAAAAAGATGGCGCAAAAATCGAGGCGTCTATGTTCTATCCCATCAGAGCGCCGCGGTCCGCCCCGTTTCGCGCGCCCCCCAAAATTCGGATCCCACGAAATCCGCTAAACAACAGACCAATCTGTCAGACGATGGATTTCCTGTGATCCGTTGCTCGGAAGTTTATCAAGTGCAAAAGTTCACTCGACTTAAGAAATGAATGGATCAAGGTGACTGAAATAAGAGTTGTTGTCATCAACAAGAGATTATTGGTCCAAGACCATACATATCCAGAACACAAAAGCAGGTCGGAAAAAACATCAACTCCTTCCTCACTCAAACCTCGATCCATTCGGGGGCTAATGATGAGAACATGTACCTAGGGTAGGGTCATAGACCTGATCTAAGTACCCTGCCCAAGGACACCCTCAGAAGAAACTGCCTTCCAGTCGACCAAGAGGGACTTCACTCGACCAACCCGAAGGACTCGACCATGAAGACTCCCTCGACCATCAGGAGATCAAGAGCCACTCTGCATCCAAAGGTCTGTAATTAAGTAGTCCTTATGGCATTTAGAACACTTAATGTAAGACGTTACCAATAACGCCTAGACTTAATGTACTTTAAACCCTGCATTACTGAGGGCCGGAGGGGTCTGGTGATCACTATATAAGCCACCCCCCTCCTCAGTGTAAAGGGTTCGCACTCTTGTAACCTATACACACATAATCCAGTCGACCGCCTCCGGGCTCCGAGACGTAGGGCTATTACTTCTTCCGAGAAGGGCATGAACTCGTACATCCTGTGTCTTTACAACTGCTCCATAGCTAGGATCTTGCCTCTCAATACCTACCCCCCATTCTACTGTCAGACTTAGAACCACGACAAGCACCAGTTGGGTGGAGAGCAGAGCCTTTAGCTCTGCAAATGCTGCATCAGCTTTTGGAGTCCACTCGAACTTGTCTGACTTCTTCATCAGTCGGTAAAGAGGCAATGCGTTTTCACCGAGGCGAGAGATGAATCGACTTAATGCGGCCAAGCATCCAGTAAGCTTCTGGACATCATGCACACGCACGGGGCGTTTCATTCGGAGTATTGTGCCAACTTTTTCTGGGTTGGCGTCGATTCCTTGTTCGGAAACGAGAAAACCGAGTAACTTTCCGCCAGGAACTCCGAATGTGCACTTTGATGGATTAAGCTTGATATCATACCTCCTGAGATTGGCAAATGTTTCAGCGAGGTCAGTTAACAGGTCGGAACCCTTCCGTGATTTGACCACAATATCATCCATGTATGCTTCCACGTTCCGACTGATTTGAGTGAATAAACACATCTGAATCATCCTCATGAACGTGGCTCTAGCATTCTTGAGGCCGAATGGCATGGTGACATAGCAGAAGCACCCGAATGGAGTGATGAAAGCTGTTTTGATCTCGTCGGGTCCATACAGATGGATCTGATGATAACCGGAATAAGCTTCTAAAAAAGACAGTCTCTCAAATCCCGCAGTCGAGTCGACTATTTGGTCGATGCGGGGGAGAGGAAAATGATCTTTCGGGCAGGCCCGATTGATATGTTTGAAATCAATGCACATGAGAAGTGACTTGTCCTTCTTGGGGACCATGAAAAAATTGGTGAGCCACTCGAAGTGGTAAATCTCTTGGATAAACTCTGCTACCAGGAGCCGAGCCACCTCCTCGCCAATGGCCTTTCTCTTCTGGACGGCGGACCGTCGAAGATGTTCTTTGACAGGTTTCGCTTTTGAGTCGACTCGTAAATGATGCTCAGCTAGCCCCCTGGGAACACCCGGCATGTCAGCAGGCTTCCATGCGAAGATGTCCCAGGTCTCATGGAGGAACTGGATGAGCGCTTCTTCCTATTTAGAGTCGAGTGTTGTGGAAATATGAGTCGGAGCAGCACTGGGGTCGGTCGGGTGAATGTGAATGGGCTTCGTCTCACTAGATGACTGAAACGCTGACTCCGTGGCGGGCTTCTTAGCCCGCAATAAATCACTTGGATCTGCATTTTCTGATATTCTTGCAGCTCCACCACTGTTATCTGAGCATCGGCAATCTTTGGGCCCTTCTGAAAGCACTCTTCTGCCTTTTTCCGATTGCCAGTGATGTTGATCACACCTTTGGGACCAGGCATCTTCAATTTGAGGTACACATAACATGGTCGAGCCGTGAATCGTGCATAAGCTGGCCTGCCCAAAATAGCATGATAATTACTCTGGAAATCCACAACTTCAAATGTTAACTTCTCTTTGCGGAAATGCTTTGAATCGCCGAAAACCACATCAAGAGCAATTTGGCCGAGTGACTCAGCCTTCTTCCCAGGAATGACTCCATGGAAGCTCATGTTGTTGGAACTGAGTCTGGACATCGGAATGCCCATTCCCTTCAGCGTCTCTACATACAATATATTCAGCCCGCTGCCACCATCCATCAGAACCTTGGTCAGTCGAGTGCCTTCAACGACCGGGTCGACCACCAAAGCTTGCCTCCCAGGGGTGGCTATGTGTGTCGGATGATCAGTCTGGTCGAACATGATGGCGGTCTGAGACCATTTCAGACAAGTAGGTGTTGCTGGAGCAACCATATTCACCTCACGGTTGATAACTTTCAATCGACTTTTGCTCTCAACATCAGCAACAATCATCAGGGTGGAATTGACATGGGGGTATCCTCCATCACTGTCCTCTTTGTCCTCAACCGTGCCCGACTCCTTCTCCTTATCCTTGGGCTGTTTCCCCTAAAACTGCTGGATTAAGAGTCGGCACTGGCGAGTGGTATGTTTCGGGTAGATGAAGTTGCCCTCTTCGTCTTTCTTCGTGTGGAAGTGGCATGGAAAATCCATCACGTCGTTTCCTTCCTTGTCCTTCACCTTCTTGGGGTTCCAAGATCCTTTGGGCTTCCCTTTAACCTTGCCCTGAGTCATGGCCAAGGCTTCTCCAGGAGCAGCTGGCTCGGCTTTCCGCTTCTGTTTCCGACTGGAGTTTCCTTTTTCCGACTGGCTCAGCTTGTACTTGCCGCTCCGGAGCCAATCCTCTTCTTCACCATTGGCATATTTGGTGGCAATCTCCATCATTCGACTCAGGGTCATGTCTCCGGTCCGACCAAACTTCAAACTTAACTCCCTGTTCTTAACGCCTTCCTTGAAGGCACAGACTACTTGGTGATCAGATATGTTCTCCACCGTATGATGCAACGTGATCCACCTCTGGATGTAATCTCTCAAGGTCTCATTCGACTTTTGCACGCAAACTTGCAGCTCTATCAAACCTGCTGGTCGCTTGCAAGTTCCTTCAAATGTCCTGACAAACACTCGGGCGAGATCTTCCCAAGTGTAAGTGCTGCTAGGCGCCAACTGATTCAGCCAGGCTCTGGCCGAGCCCTCCAACATAAGTTGTAGGTGTTTCATGGCCACCTCATCGTTGCCGCCGCCAATCTGAACAGCCATTCGGTAGTCCTCGAGCCAAGTATTGGGCTTGGACTCACCAGTGAACTTACTAACTCCAGTCGCCAACCTGAAGTTGGGAGGAATCACTGCGGCTCTAATGGCTCTGCTAAAACACTCTGGTCCCGAGACATGAACTCTGCTGCTGGTGGGCACATCTCTATCATGGCCCTCACGGTGAGCTCTGTTCCGGTCGACCAAGCCCTGAACGATAATGGATCTCGCATCAAAGCCTGGTTCTCTGGGGTCGACTGGAACCCTTCGCCCAACACTGTGCTGGCGTCTGTCATCTTGCTGCCGAGTGGAGCCTCCTGGAGCCAAGCGGAGTCGTCGGTGATGAACGTGAGCGCGCCGAGACGGATCTCGCGGCCCTCCACTAAATCTCCACCAGAAACCATGGTGAAGGCGATTGGAACAATTGCAACTTCTCCAATAAGTCGCCAAGACACCCGCCCCACGGTGGGCGCCAACTGTCGTGGTACTAAGACTGACAGTAGAATAGTGGGTAGGTATGGAGAGGCAAGATCCTAGCTATGGAGTAGTTGTATACGCAATGGATTTACGAGTTCAGGCCCTTCTCGGAGGAAGTAATAGCCCTATGTCTCAGAGCCCGGAGGCGGTCGACTGGATTATATGCGTATGAGTTACAGGGGTGCGAACCTTTCTGCCTATGGAGGGGGTGGCTTATATAGAGTGCGCCAGGACCCCAGCCAGCCCACGTAGCGGAGGGTTCAATGTACATAAAGTCCTGGCGTTACTGGTAACGCCCTACATAAAGTGCTATCAGGGCCATAAAGACTACTTAATAATAGACCGTTTGGGTGCAGAATGACCCTAGACCTCCTGGTGGTCGAGTGAGTCTTCATGGTCGAGTGTCTTCGAGTATGTCGAGTGGAGTCCTTCCAGGTCGACTGGAAGGTAGTTTCTTCTAAAGATGTCCTTGGGGAGGGTACCTTGGACAGGTCCATGACCCTACCCTAGGTAGATGACTTCATCACCTGCCGAGATGTCACGCCCAATATGCAATACTATCCTAAAGAGACTCGAAGGTCCCACCAAGGATAGAACCGCATATTGAAACGCTTTTGCAAGGTGGATATAATTACATCAACATTACATCATAGATGGGGATACATACAAAAAGGCATACAATGCCACACGAATACAACATCACAATACACAAGAGCAACATCCGACTACGGGTGAAACACAAACAAAAACTCAAACGACATCCACCCTGCTAGCCCAGGCTACCGACCTGGAATCTATCCCCTGATCAAAGAAGAATCAGAAGACGAACTCCAAAACAAGTAACATCGCTCTCACGTCATGATCATCGCATAACCTGTACCTGCAACTGTTGTTGTAGTAATCTGTGAGCCACGAGGACTCAGCAATCCCATTACCATGGGTATCAAGACTAGCAAAGCTTAAAGGGAAAGGAAGGGGTAAAGTGGTGAGGTTGCAGCAGCGACTAAGCATATATGGTGGCTAACATACGCAAATGAGAGCAAGAAGAGAAACAATCGGAATGGTCGTGAAGCTAGCAATGATCAAGAGGTGATCCTGAACTCCTACTTACGTCAAACATAACCCAAAACCGTGTTCACTTCCCGGACTCCGCCGAAAAGAGACCATCACGGCTACACACATAGTTGATGCGTTTTAATTCGGATCTGCTGTCAAGTTATCTACAACCGGACATTAACAAATTCCCATCTGCCACATAACCGCGGGCACATCTTTCGAAAGATAATACCCTGCAGGGGTGTCCCAACTTAGCCCATGATAAGCTCTCGCGATCAACGAAGGATATTCCTTCTCCCAGGAAGACCCGATCAGTCTCAGAATCCCGGTTTACTAGACATTTCGACAATGGTAAAACAAGACCAGCAAAGCCGCCCGTATGTGCCGAAAAATCCCAATAGGAGCTGCACATATCTCGTTCTCAGGGCACACCGGATGAGCCAGATGTCGGGTTGGCATAGACCCTGGTTGCCCAGGGGGTGCCGGACATCGCTCGGTTCAGACCAGCACTCGAAGGAGAACTGGCCTGGGGGGGTAAATAAAGATGACCCTCGGGCTCCGGAAACCCAAGGGAAAAAGGGCTAGGTGAGGCAAATGGTAAAACCAAGGTTGGGCCTTGCTGGAGGAGTTTTATTCAAAGCGAACTATCGAGGGATGCCATAAATCACCCAACCGCGTAAGGAACGCAAAATCCGGGAACATAACACCGGTATGACGGAAACTAGGGCGGCAAGAGTGGAACAAAACACCAGGCATAAGGTCGAGTCTTCCACCCTTTACCAAGTATATAGATGCATTAATTAAATAAGAGATATTGTGATATCCCAACATAATCCTGTCCATCATGGAGCAATCTTCAACTTCACCTGCAATTAACAACGCTATAAGAGGGGCCGAGCAAAGCGGTAACATAGCCAAGCAATGGTTCGCTAGGAAGGGTGACAAGGATAGAGGCTGACATGGCAATTTGGGAGGCTTGAAGAGCAAAAGATAGGTAGTGCGGCAAAGCGATAGAACGAAGCAACTAGCATAGCAATGATAGTAGTGAGATCCAGGGTAGCGGTCATGTTGCCTGATATCCCGCAAGGAAGAAGAACGAGTCCATGAAGAAAGACGAACGGGAGTAGTCGAACGAATCCTCACAATCGCAACATTACCAGAACTAAGAAGCAACACCGGAAAGAAACAAACAACATGGTAAATGCACAAGCATAAACATGGCATGATGCACAAACAAGTATGATGCATGTCCGGTTTAATGAGGCATGGCATGGCAAAGTGCAACAAACAATACTACAAGTTAAGTGGAGCTCAATATGAAACGAGTTGCATATTGGCAAAACACCACATTGACATATTTACTTTAATCTCGTTTAAGCTACCAAACAATATTAAATGTTGTTAAACATGGCAAAAGGTGGAGCATAATTAAACTACCTATCTAGGCAAGTTTAAAAGAGGCCGGAACAACAAATAACAATTCCGGAAAAGCCTCATATGCATATTTTGAATTAGCTACTGTTCTGCCCTAAAACATATTTTAAAGTTGTTAAACAGGAAAATAAAGTGGACCATGTTAAACTAGGCATTTTTCCACCTCATTTACATATAAAGAACATTTAAATCCGAGCTACGGTTATTTAGTTATGAAATAAATCATTTTAACATGGCATTTGAGCAAATTTAAACAAACAACAAGTTTAAACATATTTAACATGGATGAAAGTTGCAAATTATTAATCTTCACAAAATTCTAAGCATTTTACATGTTTAAAACATTTTAATCCGATGCACGGTTGTGGAGTTATCAATGCATGAACATGAAGGACTTTTCTGTAAAACTGCAAACTCTGGAATAATTATACAAATTCGCAGGTCAGGAAAAAATGCTATCGGGCCGAAACTGCAGGCTGGCCCGATAGGAGAAAAAAACGAAGGAGGGGCTCTGGGTGTGGCCTCACCTAGTGGGCTGAGGCCCAGTCGGTGGAAGAGGTAGGCTGGCGGGGCGCTGGGCGTTGGCGAGGCAAGAGGAGACCCACATGCGTGGCGGGCGTGCGCTCGATGCAGTGCTGCTGCATCTCACTGCAGAAGAACGACAGCAGCGCCATGGTGACAGGAAGCAGGAGGTCGCTGGGGCGGGGCTCTTTCTGCCGGATCACGCCAGATCCCACGGGAAAGGAGCGAGGGCGAACGGATCCAGACACGAGGGGTCGAGGCAAGGGCTTGAGGCGTCGAAATTGAAGGAGGCTGCTGTTAACTGAAGAAAAACAGAGTTCAGGCAGAAACAGGGGGAAGGGAAGGAGAGAGACAGCAGGGGAAGGGGGAGACGCGGTGAAGGAGCTCACCAGCGGGTGGCTCCGGTGAGGGCACCGGTGGCCGAGGCTGACAGACGGATCCGGGCAGTCCAGGGGTCGGGAAAGTGGTTCCCGACGACGAGGAACTTGGCGACGCCGGGGACGAGGAAAACGGGTGGCGCGCGGCCATGGCTTCGGGTTCCATGTCCGGCGCTGAGACGGGGCGGAGGAGGTCGGCGGCGGCTGCTGCTCGAGGAAGGACGTCCATGGCTGCTCCCGCTTGGGGTTCCTGGTTAGAGATAGGGAGAGAGATGGATTTGGGAGACAGAGAGAAAGGCAGGAGAAGGAAGGGAAGGGACGGCACGGGGCTCATCTGCGGCGGCCGGAGTTGCTGATGGACGAGGTTGGAGCGGGAGGCGGACGCGGCAAGGCAGGGGGCCGAGGTGCTCGGGCGCGAGGCTGTGTGGTGAACTTGCAGGAGCTCAAGGTGGGAGGTGCTCTGTGGTTGGCTGGGTTTGCAATTCGAGGAGGTGGGGATCGACTGGATGGATGGATCGGGTAGGATGGATCCCGAGAGAGAAGGTAGGTAGGTGGCGGCGGGCAGGAGGATGGAGAGGAAGGGCAAGGTCCTGCTAGAGGTGGTCGCCGGCGGTGTGGTTCGGGGGAAGGAGGAGCGCTCGGGCATCTCCCGTGCGGTGGCTTGGGCGGAGGAGACAAAGGGAGCAAGGCCGTGGCCTCGATCCAACCTGGATCAAGCGCCGGCTGGCTACGGGAGAGCTCGAGGTCGGGCAAGCGGCTGCGCGTGGGAGGCTAGGAATGGAGTGGCGCGGAGAACAAGGGAGGTGGTCGGAGGGCGAGAGAGGATCTGGATCAGGCACTGGCTCTGGTTGGTGGATTTTGGATCCGGAGCGATCCCAAGGAAGAGAGGAGCGGCGGCGGGGAGGATTTGATGGATGGATGGGACATGGCTAGGGACTAGGGTTTAATCCGTTTAAATAGCATGGATTTTGATTAAGGGCTAATTAGGTCCGTCCGATCGTAATCGGGCGGCTGAGAAATAAATAGGTAGGGGTCCAAATAAGAAAACGAAGATGTTTTATAGATGTTAGGGGATGATCCGGATCCATCAGTGATGACTGAGCAGGTCGGGTTCGGGGAAGTCTCGGACGCGCGTGAGGGGGTCAGTGCACTGTGCAGAAAGGGTCAAACGGTCGGACAACAAAAGAACGGTTGGTCTGAGAAACATCAACAGAGGCGAGGGAGAAGCGGCAACTAAAAACGGATGCATGTTTTATGAAAACATGCGGATGCAATGCGCATGATGCTATGAGATGAAATGCATGACATGAACAAAATGCAAAACAAAAGACAAAAACCCAACCATGAAGGAAAATAATATACCACATAGCCGGAAATGGCAAGAGTTGGAGTTACGATTATGGAAAGTTGTATCTGGGGCGTTACAACACTCCAGCACTACGAGAGGATCTCGTCCTGAGATCTAGGATGGCACCGGAGGGAAAAGGAAGAGGAAGATAAGAGGTAAACTAAGTTGCTTCTTCGACAAACGAGTGAAACCATGAACCTTGAGATGTTGAGGAAAATGAAAGAAAGAAAACAACGAAGATGAACAAAAAGTTGAAAACACTCTGTTAGAAAAGAGGAACAAGGGATACGACGAGAACCAAGAGGTTTAGTGATAAGATATATATTGAAACCACTCCGGTTAAAACTATATAGAGAAGGAATAAGATTGATATAATTTGGGTAGCACTCTGACTCAAAGAAGAAGGAAAACTTGATAAGATGAAAAGAACTTGAAGAGATGACACAATACACTCGTTAAATGGATAAGCATGAAAAGAACATGATCCTCACAATTCGAGATGATGAGAGAAGAGAGCAACATCACAATGCCTCCGGAAGAAAGAGTAGAAGCTAGATTGTTGGAAAGAAAAGAATGGAGAAGAAAAATGACAACTCTTGTTAGGACCCCGATTCTATGCCACACCGATCTAGCATGTAACACCTCATATCACTTTGCGGCCTCACGCACGGTATTCCCACGGGTGTCGCCTTACCATGCCCGGGACCGTTTGCGCCTTTTGGCACACGTATATGATAGTGTCGCTAGCATCCATATGACAAAGAACCCGAGATGACATGGCTAGTCGTGAACCCAAAATGCCACTAACTTACAGGGACAGGCATACATGACCCAGCATCGAATGTGTCGGTCATCAGCGAGTGAATCCGGGATGTAGCAACTGGGCTAGCAGGACTCCGGTAAACCGGGCTGTAGAGGGCTAACAGGACTCCGGTATTCATCGCGTGACATTTCCCTGAAGGGACAGACACATGAACGAAGAAGGACACATGCCGGCCAGCCTAAGTGTTCCGGAGCAGTAGCACGCTACCAGGGCTCAGTGGAAGCACTAGGACACATTTCCCGGTAAGAGAGGCTACTAAGGATAAACAACTAGATAGTCAAATCCCACACATAGCAATACACATTACACGTACGCATAACATGCAAGTATGTGTTGTACAACATGGCATCACAACATAACTCAACAACTCATATAGATAAAGGCTCAGAAGAGCCATCATAGCATTTATTACAAGCAGGGGTCACATGACCCAACATTCAGAGCAAACAAGCAACAAGCGGAAGCATTACATGTCTGAGTACAGACATCTACAAATGAAAAAGGCTGAAGAGCCTGACTATCTACAACATCCGATCAAGATCGTAGCTGAGGTACAAGCTACTTGTCGAAGTCCACGAGAACACTAGTAAGACCGAAGTCTCCGCTGCAAAAACATAAATAAAGAAACATGAGTACAAAGGTACTCACCAAGACTTACATCAGATCCTATCATACATGCATTTGTATCAAGAGGGTAATGTGGGGTTTAGTTGCAGCAAGCCAGCTTTGACTCTGTGGCTATCCTGTTCTACGACTACCAGAACTTCTTGAGGTGATATGGCGCACACGAGTCCACTAATCACCACACAATACACTACTATGGATTCATCCCCGTCTCCCTACGAGAAGGCCATCCATAGCACTCACACTTGTCTTGAGCATTTTAGAGTATCCACTTCAAGTTGTCTATGTACCATGTAAGCATCCAAGAAGTCCATAACCGCGGACCCGGCTATTCGAATAGATCATGTTAACCCTGCAGGGGTGTACTTCTTCACACACGCTCTCGCCACTTACCGCCATGTACACGTCATGTATCTCGGCAACCTTCAAGCGGAAGCCTGGCGAGGGTGTCGGCCACGACCTGACTAACCACACAAGACTCTAGTCCAGGTTTATCGCCTATTCGGGTTCCATCCGCAAGGAGATCCGGCCGGGGTTTCGCTCACGGCCCCAAACGATGTGTGCAGGGTTCCCGAGCCCACCATCCGGGTGCCACTCGGTACACCAGGCCACGTGTGCCTAGTCTGTCCCAAGCCCACCCTGCCGGGTGCCACTTGGTAGAAAAATAGCACTACCTACAAACACCAGAAACTAGTTGCGACTCCTGGACAGAGATCAAGTTGGTTAATAAGTCGAGAGGGGTCGAGTTACGGATCCCAATGTGTGGTAGTATCGAGTCATTGGACAACATACATAGAACTCAGTGCTTAAGGACGGTTCCAGTGAGACAACCCACCATGTACTCCTACATGGCCTCTCACCGCTACCTTTACCAAATCGTGTTCACACACTTCACTCTCAGCATCAGAACATAGACACTGCACTCCAATTCATTCCCAATGAATCAGACCTGACACAACTCTAAGCAATAGCAGGCATAGCATGGTAGGAACACAACATGGCTCAATCAACTCCTACACATGCTAGTGGGTTTCAACTATTTACTGTGGCAATGACAGGTCATGCAGAGGAATGGGTTCAACTACCGCAGCACAAAGTAGCAGATGAATCGTTGTTGTCCTAATGCAATAACTGAGAGCAGGAGCGAGAGAGTAGGATTGTATCGGAATGAACAAGGGGGTTTGCTTGCCTGGTAGATCAACAAGGGAGGCACTGCTCCTCAGACAGGTACTCTGGAACACTCTCCGGAGCAGGACCTATCGAGAAGGAACGGTGTCGACAATCAATACACAAGCATATGCAACAATATGATGCATGAACATGGCATGTAGATGTGATGCTGTTTGAGCTAATGCAGCTAGCATTCATTTGGATGAAGTCCATTTGAACCAAGGATTCAAATGCAACTCCAAATTAAGCTCTTTATATAAGCCATTTTAGTGTTTTCACTTATACAGTAGGTATAAGTTGGTTTGTCATGCATGAAACTAGAACAGATGGAAAGATTGCATTTTTCTGATAATTTTTCATATATAATTATCTCAATCTGAGCTACGGTTGAATTTTTATGATTTTTGAAGTTTGAATCATTTTCTGGAATTTCCTGATTTAATTTAAATCCAGAAAATGGATAACTGCGTCAGCATGACGTCATGCCTGCGTCAGCAGGTCAACAGTGCTGACCAGGTCAAACCTGACGTGTGGGGTCCACACATCAGTGACACAGTGTTAAACAAGGGGGTTTTACTAATCTAATTAAAACATTAGGGCGCAGGGGGCCACTATCAGCGTCAGGGTTAGATAGATGGTGATTAGCCTTAAGCTAATCACCTAACCCACGGGGCCCACCTGACGGCCGGCGAGGTCAAAGGGTCAAACCTCACAGGCGTTAAGCTGCAGGCAAGGCCCGAGACGGCGGGGCACCGCAGAAATCGCCCACAGGGCTCCGTTTAGTGCGTGAAGCACATCTACGGGATGCGGACGCTCGTTAGCATCCAACCGTGGTGGTGGCTCGGCCGGGGAGTGGCCCGAGTGGCGCCGCCGACGAGCTCGGCGGCGGCCGAAGCTTAGTCGGGGTTGGCTTCGGTGCTACGGTGCATGAGAGGGCGAGTGGGTGTGTGCGTTAGGCTCCTGGGAGCTTCCTGAGCACGGTGAGGTGCTCCATTGTGAGCGCGCGCGGCTGTGGCCACGACGGCGAGGAGCTGCGGCGGCGATGGCTTCGGCCACGATGGAAACGACGGCTACGACGCGGGAACAAGGGGGAGAAGAGAGGGGAAACGGGAAGATGCTCACGGCGGACTCGACGGGCTTGTCGGCAAGCTCGGGGACGCGCTGAAGACAGCGGCGATGGCGACTCTCCAGGGCTTCCCGAGGAGCGTGGCTTGACAGAGAGGTAGCCGGCGATGTGGCGGAGCTTCTGGGCGCAGCGGCAGGGCGAGGGGTGGCCGGTGGCCACGGCGGCGAGCAGCGGCGCTCTCCGGTGCGCTCGGTGAAGAGAGGGAGAGGGAGCCAGAGGAGGGAAGAGGCACGGGAGAAAGGGGCTGAGGCCAGGGGGATCGGGGCGGCACCGGGAAGAGGCATCGCGGCGTCGCGCTGGCAGGGGAGGCAGGCAGACGAGCTGGTGGCGTGGCGCTCTGCCCGTGCGCGCGCGTCGGCCACACGCCTGGCCGACTAGTGCCAGGAGGACGACGGCGGTGGTGGGCTGGGCCGGCCTGCTGGGCCAGGCCAGGCCGCACAGTGCCAGGCTGCACAGGGAGGTAAGCACCAGGTAGGTTTTCTCCTGTTTTGTTTTCTTTTCTATTTTCTGACATTTGTTTTGATTTAATAAAAATACTAAATCATTTTATTTTCTTATGCCAATTTTGTAGGAACTAGTGGTATTATTCCAGAGCTCCCCAACAGGTGGCACAATTTTTGGACATATATTATATATATAACAAATATGTATCCAATGCAAATAATTATGCATTAATTCCAAATGCCCAAAATAAATACTTATGAGCTCCTAAAAATATTGGTTTGATTTTTATCTCTGTCCAATATTTTCAGAGAGCAACATGAACATTTTCTTGGACCTTTTGGAGCAATTTTTATTTGGGTCATTTCCAGAAATGATTCTGAGGGTTTCACAAATCCTCATTTCAAATTTAAATGGAATTTAAACATGATGCACACATGACTAGCTAGCCTAGGTCATACCAGAACTAGGGATGTGACAACTCGCCCCCACTTGAAAGAATCTCGTCCCGAGATTCAGGGGTCGACGGAAAGAAAGTGGGGTACTCCAGTCGAAGACGATCTTCTCGCTCCCAAGTAGCTTCTCTCTCGGAATGATGAGACCACTGAACCTTGAGAAACTTGATGTTATGACGTCGAGTAACACGCTCTGCTTGATCAAGAATGCAAACCGGGTACTCTCGGTATGTGAGGTTATCTTGGAGATCAAGCGTTTCGTGGTCCACTCCGCGGATGGGATCCGAGAAGCAACGCCTGAGTTGAGAGACGTGGAAGACATCATGAACTCGAGAAAGATGTGGGGGTAGTTCCAACTGGTAGGCAACCTCTCCTCGTTTAGCGAGAATGCGAAAGGGACCAATGTAACAAGGAGCCAACTTGCCCTTGATACCGAAACGATGGGTACCCTTCAAAGGAGTAACCCGAAGGTAAGCTTTGTCGCCAATTTCATAAGTCATATCCTTATGATGGCGGTCATACTGACTCTTTTGACGAGACTGGGCTGTTTTCAAATTCTCACGAATGATGCGAACTTGCTCTTCTGCCTCCTGGATCATGTCCGGTCCAAAGAATTGTCTTTCACCGGTTTCTGACCAGTTCAAAGGTGTTCGACATCTTCGTCCATAGAGAACCTCAAAAGGAGCTTTCTTGAGACTGGATTGATAGCTATTGTTATAAGCAAACTCGGCGAAAGGAAGACATTTCTCCCAATCCATACCGAATGAGATAACGCAAGCTCTAAGCATGTCTTCGAGAATTTGGTTGACCCTTTCCACCTGACCACTCGACTGAGGGTGGAAAGCGGTACTGAAGGAAAGATGGGTTCCCATGGCAGTTTGGAAACTCTCCCAGAAATGAGAAGTGAAAAGACAACCACGGTCTGAATTGATCTCTAGTGGAACACCATGAAGTGACACTATTCGAGAAATATATAAGTCAGCGAGCTGACTAGCAGTGATACTCTCTCGAACAGGTAGGAAGTGCGCCACTTTGGAGAGACGATCAATGACTACGAAGATAGCATTATTCCCTTTCTTGGTCCTGGGAAAGCCGGTGATGAAGTCCATACCAACTTTATCCCATTTCCATTCAGGAATAGCTAAAGGCTGAAGGGTGCCAGCAGGTCTTTGATGCTCTGCCTTAACGCGACGACAAATGTCACAGTTAGCAATGAACTGAGCAATCTCTCTCTTCATCCTAGTCCACCAGAACCTCTGGCGTAGGTCCTGATACATCTTAGTACTACCGGGATGAATCATGAGAGGAGATTCATGCGGCTCCTTAAGAATCAATTGTCGAAGATGTTGCTTCTTGGGGACCACCAGGCGGTTCCCAAAGAAAACAACACCTCGATCATCAACAGAGAAACTACCAGCAACTCCCTTCTTAACGTTATCCTTGATTCGAGAAATACCTGTATCATATTGCTGGCTAGTTATGATCTGATCTTCAAGAGTAGGTTTCGCCACCAAGGTAGAAAGGAATCCGTGAGGAGCAATGTGAAGATTGAGCTTACAGAATTCCTCATGGAGAAGTGGTTGGCCCTGCTGCAACATGAGATTGTTGCAATAGGATTTATGACTTAGCGCATCGGCCATGACATTGGCTTTGCCTGGAGTGTAAGTAATCCCTAGATCATAATCTGAGATCACCTCCAAACAACGTCTTTGCCTAAGGTTCAAATCTGGTTGGGTGAAGATATACTTGAGACTCTGGTGATCGGTGTAGATCTCGCAACGTTTACCAAGAAGGTAATGTCGCCAGGTCTTGAGTGCATAGACTACGGCTGCAAGCTCTAGGTCATGTGTAGGATAATTCTCCTCATGTGGATGCAACTGTCGAGATGCATAGGCAATCACATGACAATCCTGCATAAGAATGCAACCTAGTCCCTGTCGTGAGGCATCGCAGTAGATAACAAAGTCTTTAGTGAAATCCGGTGGCACAAGTATGGGAGCAGAAGTCAGGCGTCTTTTCAGTTCCTGAAAACTGTACTCACACTGTGGGGACCACTCAAACTTTTTATCTTTCTTGAGAAGTTCCGTGAGAGGTTTGGCTACTTTGGAGAAGTTTTCAACAAAGCGGCGACAATAGCTGGCTAGACCAAGGAAACTCCTAACTTGTTTAACGGTTTCAGGTGGAGTCCAATCGAGAACGGCCTTAACTCTCTCGGGATTGACAGCAATGCCCTTACCAGAGATTACGTGGCCTAGGTAGGTCACTTCTGGCAACCAAAATTCACACTTGGAGAACTTGGCATAAAGGCGGTGCTCTCTGAGTTTTTCTAACACAAGTCTAAGATGTTCGGCATGCTCTTCCTCGTTCTTCGAGTAAATAAGAATATCATCGAGATAAACCACGACGAACTTATCTAAGTACTCCATGAAGATCGAGTTCATCAAACGGGAGAAAGTGGCTGGGGCGTTGGTTAGACCAAAGGACATGACGGTGTACTCGTACTGGCCATAACGAGTGACAAAAGGCTGTCTTGGGAATGTCCCCATTTCTGATCTTGATTTGGTGGTAGCCTAACCTCAAATCCATCTTGGAGAAGACTGAGGATCCAGCGAGCTGATCATACAGGTCGTTGATCCTGGGGAGCGGATACTTGTTCTTTATCGTGACCAAATTAACGGGACGATAATCTACAACCATCCGGTCCGTACCATCCTTCTTCTTGACGAAGAGGACAGGGCAAGCCCAAGGAGAAGAACTAGGACGGATGAAACCCTTTTGCAAGGACTCATCAAGTTGTTTCTTAAGCTCGGCTAGTTCTAAGGGTGCCATTTTGTAAGGTCTCCTAGAGATTGGAGCAGTTCCTGGAATAAGATCTATGACGAACTCTACATCTCTCTCAGTTGGAACACCTGGCAGTTCCTCTGGAAAGACATCCGGAAAGTCACGGACTACCGGGATATCTTCAAGGTCTGGAAGAGGGCTGGCATTAAGTGAATAGAGCTGACGCTTTGCAACTCTGGTGGAGACAGTGACTATCTTGCCAGATGGGTGTGTAAGCTGAACAGATCTGGTGTAACAATCAATCTTGGCATGATGAGCTGTCATCCAGTCCATACCCAAGATGATGTTAATATCTGAGGACTTGAGGCTACAAGTGATGCAAGAAATACAAGTCTATCAACAAGGATTTCATTACCATAGCTGATTCTGGTGGTTTGCCACCTAGACCCTGGGGTTTGAATTTCAAGCGGAGTTGGCATATCACAAAATGACATGTCGTGCAAACGAGCATAGCCTTCAGAAATGAAGGAATGAGATGCTCCAGTATCGAACAGAACCGATGCTGGATGACAATTGACAAGGAGTGTACCAAGAACGACATCCGGATCATCACGAGCGTCTTCAGCTGAGACGTGATGCACATGTGCACGTTCAGTGGGGGCTGACTTGACACTGATCATCTTGCGTGTTGGCTTACCACGGCCAACAGACTTCTCAGGTGAGGGTGGAGCATAACTAGTCTGAGAGCAGTCACGTGCATAGTGTCCTGGCTTCCCGCATGTGAAGCAGGTCCCTGAGGTTGGACATGGACCCGCACTGACAAGCGGTCTACCAGTAGGCCTGGGTGGAACATACAACTGAGCTGGGTGAGGCACCACATGAGATGGCCTTGGTGAATATCCGGGAGGAAGAGCGGAGTTTGGAACCCAAATCCAGCGCTTCTAAGAACTAGAACCGGAAGAAGATCCCAAATCACGGGCGTGCTTACGAGACTCCTCGTAAGTGAGCTGAGCTGTCTCTGCATTGATGGCCTTGTTCACAAGAGCTTGGAATGTATCACAATGATGTAGGTGGAGATCACGACGCAACTTGGGGTTGAGACCCTTCCGGAACCTAGCCTGCTTCTTGGCGTCCGTGGACACCTCTTCTGAAGCATAGTGGGAAAGGTTCTCAAACTCTCTACTATAAGCATCAATAGCCATCTTGCTCTGGGTGAAACTACAGAACTCTTCTCTCTTGCGATCGATGAGGGCTTCAGGAATGTGATGCTCGCGAAAAGACTTAGTGAAATCTCTCCAGGTAGGAATCTGGCCAGCTGGAAGCATAGCCTCATAGTTCTGCCACCAAAGACTAGCAGGACCTTCCAGGTGGTATGTGGCATAGGTGACCTTGTCATCTTCAGCTACATTCGCGGAACGCAGCTTATGAGTGATTCTATGGAGCCAGTCATCTGCATCGAGTGGCTCAATGGAATGATGAAAGGTAGGTGGGTGCAAGCGAATGAAGTCATGAATGGTTACAGACCCTTTGAACTGATGTGCGGTGTTCTCCTCAATACGTGCCAACAAGCGGTTAGACTCACGCTTGTTCCTCTCCATTTCTAACATGAACTCTGTCAACGAAGGCTGGTCGGGAGGATCCTCATCCCTACCATCTTCCGTGGTTCTGGCTACGGGCAACAGAACTTCGCTTAACTGATGACATCCTGAGAAACGAAACCAAGGACGGAATCAGCATCATCTATAGGCTATAGAATGTAGGATAAAGAAATTAGTAACTCTCGAACTCCTAGGGCAATTCCGGTAGCATAACGGCAGTAAAATGCTCAGAATGGGACATCCTGCTAAAATGGGGTAGTAACATACTCAACATCATCACTCAAGGTTCTGAGATAGTACTAAACAGGCTACACCGGAAGTACTCGAAACTGGGGTATGACTCTGATCAACCAATCCTATGGGACTACGGAGTAGTAACACGTGATCCTGATAGACGGAAGAGAAAGCCTAGTTCCTTAACCCCGAAGGAAAGATAGGATGACTCACATCAGAAGGCCTTGAGGTAAAGGAGTAAAAAGAGCCTTATGTTCCAACCCACAATCAATTCCCTTATATAACTAAAGAATTTCTAGACTCAACTTCGACCAGTTTGGCTTGGTAATCCTACAGGCAGTCAGGCTCTGATACCAAAGCTGTCAGGACCCCGATTCTATGCCACACCGATCTAGCATGTAACACCTCATATCACTTTGCGGCCTCACGCACGGTATTCCCACGGGTGCCGCCTTACCATGCCCGGGACCGTTTGCGCCTTTTGGCACACGTATATGATAGTGTCGCTAGCATCCATATGACAAAGAACCCGGGCTGACATGGCTAGTCGTGAACCCAAAGTGGCACTAACTTACAGGGACAGGCATACATGACCCAGCATCGAACGTGTCGGTCATCAGCGAGTGAATCCGGGCTGTAGCAACTGGGCTAGCAGGACTCCGGTAAACCGGGCTGTAGCAGGCTAACAGGACTCCGGTATTCATCGTGTGACATTTCCCTGAAGGGACAGACACAGGAACGAAGAAGGACACATGCCGGCCAGCCTAAGTGTTCCGGAGCAGTAGCACGCTACCAGGGCTCAGTGGAAGCACTAGGAGACATTTCCCGGTAAGAGAGGCTACTAAGGATAAACAACTAGATAGTCAGATCCCACACATAGCAATACACATTACACGTACGCATAACATGCAAGTATGTGCTGTACAACATGGCATCACAACATAACTCAACAACTCATATAGATAAAGGCTCAGAAGAGCCATCATAGCATTTTTACAAGCAGGGGTCACATGACCCAACATTCAGAGCAAACAAGCAACAAGCGGAAGCATTACATGTCTGAGTACAGACATCTACAAATGAAAAAGGCTGAAGAGCCTGACTATCTACAACATCCGATCAAGATCGTAGCTGAGGTACAAGCTACTTGTCGAAGTCCACGAGAACACTAGTAAGACTGAAGTCTCCGCTGCAAAAACGTAAATAAAGCAACATGAGTACAAAGGTACTCAACAAGACTTACATCAGATCCTATCATACATGCCTTTGTATCAAGAGGGTAATGTGGGGTTTAGTTGCAGCAAGCCAGCTTTGACTCAGTGGCTATCCTGTTCTACGACTACCAGAAACTCTTTGAGGTGATATGGCGCACACGAGTCCACTAATCACCACACAATACACTACTATGGATTCATCCCCGTCTCCCTACGAGAAGGCCATCCATAGCACTCACACTTGTCTTGAGCATTTTAGAGTATCCACTTCAAGTTGTCTATGTACCATGTAAGCATCCAAGAAGTCCATAACCGCGGACCTGGCTATTCGAATAGATCATGTTAACCCTGCAGGGGTGTACTTCTTCACACACGCTCTCGCCACTTACCGCCATGTACACGTCATGTATCTCGGCAACCTTCAAGCGGAAGCCTGGCGAGGGTGTCGGCCACGACCTGACTAACCACACGAGACTCTAGTCCAGGTTTATCGCCTATTCGGGTTCCATCCGCAAGGAGATCCGGCCGGGGTGTCGCTCACGGCCCCAAACGATGTGTGCAGGGTTCCCGAGCCCACCATCCGGGTGCCACTCGGTACACCAGGCCACATGTGCCTAGTCTATCCCAAGCCCACCCTGCCGGGTGCCACTTGGTAGAAAAATAGCACTACCTACAAACACCAGAAACTAGTTGGGACTCCTGGACAGAGATCCAGTCGGTTAATAAGTCGAGAGAGTCAAATAAGGATCCCAATGTGTGGTAGTATCGAGTCATTGGACAACATACATAGAACTCAGTGCTTAAGGGTGGTTCCAGTGAGACAACCCAGCATGTACTCCTACATGGCCTCTCACCGCTACCTTTACCAAATCGTGTTCACACACTTCACTCTCAGCATCAGAACATATCGTAACACTCCAATTCATTCCCAACGAATCAGACCTGACACACTCTAAGCAATAGCAGGCATGGCATGGTAGGAACACAACAATGGCTTCAATCAACTCCTACACATGCTAGTGGGTTTCAACTATTTACTGTGGCAATGACAGGTCATGCAGAGGAATGGGTTCAACTACCGCAACACAAAGTAGCAGATGAATCGTTGTTGTCCTAATGCAATAACTGAGAGCAGGAGCGAGAGAGTAGGATTGTATCGGAATGAACAAGGGGGTTCGCTTGCCTGGTAGATCAATAAGGGAGGCACTGCTTCACAGACAGGTACTCTGGAGCGGTCTCCGGAGCAGGACCTATCGAGAAGGAACGGTGCCAACAATCAATACACAATCATATGCAACAATATGATGCATGAACATGGCATGAAGATGTGATGCTGATTGTGCTAATGCAGCTAGCATTATATTTGGATGAAGTCCATTTGAATCAAGGATTCAAATGCATCTCCAAAATAAGCTCTTTATATAAGCCATTTTAGTGTTTCACTTATACAGTAGGTATAAGTTGGTTTGTCATGCATGAAACTCGAACAAATGGAAAGATTGCATTTTTTTGATAATTTTTCATATATAAATTATCTCAATCTGAGCTACGGTTGAATTTCTATGATTTTTTGAAGTTTGAATCATTTTCTGGAATTACCTGATTTAATTTAAATCCAGAAAATGGATAACTGTGTCAGCATGACGTCATGCCTGCATCAGCAGGTCAACGGTGCTGACCAGGTCAAACCTGACGTGTGGGGTCCACACGTTAGTGACACAGTGTTAAACAAGGGGGTTTTACTAATCTAATTAAAAGATTAGGGTGCAGGGGCCCACTATCAGCGTCAGGGTTAGATAGATGGTGATTTGCCTTAAGCTAATCACCTAACCTACGGGGCCCACCTGACGGCCGGCGTGGTCAAAGGGTCAAACCTCACAGGCGTTAAGCCACCGGCAAGGCCCGAGATGGCGGGGCACCGCAGAAATCGCCCACAGGGCTCCGTTTAGCGTGCGAAGCACAGCTACGGGATGCGGACGCTCGTCAGCATCCAACCGTGGTGGTGGCTCTGCCGAGGAGTGGCCGGAGTGGCGCCGGCCACGAGCTCGGCGGCGGCCGAAGCTCGGTCGGGGTTGGCTTCGGCGCTACGGTGCACGAGAGGGCGAGTGGGTGTGTGCGTTAGGCTCTTGGGAGCTTCCTGAGCACGGTGAGGTGCTCCGTTGTGAGCGCGCGCGGCAGTGGCCACGACGGCGAGGAGCTGCAGCGGCGATGGCTTCCGCCACGGTGGAAACGACGGCTACGACGCGGGAACAAGGGGGAGAAGAGAGGGGAAATGGGAAGATGCTCACGGCGGACTCGACGGGCTTGTCGGCGAGCTCGAGGACGCGCTGAAGATGGCGGGGCGGCGAAGACGATCTCCGGCGACCGGATATGAAGACGGCGACGATGGTGACTCTCCAGGGCCTCCCGAGTTACGTGGCTTGACGAAGAGGTAGCCGGCGATGTGGCGGAGCTTCTGGGCGCAGCGGCAGGGCGAGGGGTCGCCGGTGGCCACGGCGGCGAGCAGCGGTGCTCTCCGGTGCGCTCGGTGAAGAGAGGGAGAGGGAGCCAGAGGAGGGGAGAGGCACGGGAGAAAGGGGGTGAGGCCAGGGGGATCGGGGCGGCACCGGGAAGAGGCATCGCAGCGTCGCGCTGGCAGGGGATGCAGGCAGGCGAGCTGGTGGCGTGGCGCTCTGCCCATGCGCGCGCGTCGGCCACACGCCTGGCCGACTGGCGCCAGGAGGACGACGGCGGTGGTGGGCTGGGCCGGCCTGCTGGACCAGGCCAGGCCGCACAGTGCCAGGCTGCACAGGGAGGTAAGCGCCAGGTAAGTTTTTCCCATTTTCTTTATTTTTCTATTTTCTGACATTTGTTTTGATTTAATAAAAATACAAAATCATTTTATTTTCTTATGCCAATTTTGTAGGAACTAGTGGTATTATTCCAGAGCTCCCCAACAAGTGGCACAATTTTTGGACATATATTATATATATAACAAATATATATCCAATGCAAATAATTATGCATTAATTCCAAATGCCCAAAATAAATACTTATGAGCTCCTAAAAATATTGGTTTGATTTTTATCTCTGTCCAATATTTTTAGAGAGCAACATGAACATTTTCTTGGAACTTTTTGGAGCAATTTTTATTTGGGTCATTTTCAGAGATGATTCTGAGGGTTTCACAAATCCCCATTTCAAATTTAAATGGAATTTAAACATGATGCACACATGACTAGCTAGTCTAGGTCATACCAGAACTAGGGATGTGACAACTCTCCCAACTAAAATTGAAAGAGCATCTTTAGGAGAAAGGCTTGAACAGAGTAGTTGGAAAATCAACAACAAAGACATGATTCCCGTGGGCTTATGTAACCATCTCAATACATTGAGGCTAATTCTGCCACCAATGAGAACAAAGATTGATTGAGATCAACGAAGAGATGAAAACTTCTTCACCGAGATGCGAAGGAGAAATTTGGATCATTGATGGGCACCAGAATAGCAACAATCTCAAACGAAGTCTTTAGGTGAAATATAACCCAAGATAACTCCAAAGAAGAGATTGATGGATTTAAAATACCTCATTCTTGACAGCAATATGAATCATGAAACATGAAGGAAATTGTCAAGAGTGACATAACACCACCTCAAAAGATAAGGTAGAAAGAATTGCACTTCGAAATGCAAGAAGAAGAATACTTGAACTCCTCAGAAAAAACATGTGTTGAGCACCATGTTTATCTTTGATTATAGCTTGGTGGATCATAACTTCGAGAGAAATGTTGAAGAACCATTGAAGAATGAAAAGAATCCTTGATGAACCACCATGTAGAGCCTCCATGAAGAACTCCAGTAATAAAAGGATGATGAAAAGAAAAAGAAGTTGGAAACACAAGGTGAAGCCTTGCAATGATTTAGATGGAGCTTTGCGACGAGACATCCAAGAAAACTTGGAACTCCGGAAAAGAAAGGTGAGCAACTTGAATCGAGAATATGATATCTTGAACAAACTCCGGAATAAGGTAATAAATCACCTTGAGGAAAACAAGAATAAGATTTATGTAATGCTTACCCTTCACCGTCTTAAATTGATTAGAAGCAATGGATTTTGCATATTACTTATTCTCGTAGAAAGGATTAAAAGAGATATAGCACGAACTTGAGAAGGTATCGATGGAACCACCGGTGGGATTTGGAAACAACGAATGAATTGATATGATAACAAAGGAAGTGAAACATGGAACGAACCACCATAAAAATTGGAAAAGAGAGTAGCAAGGGCACAATTCACCGGAAAGAGTTTGAAAACGAATGAAGATACTTAAAGGGATTTAGATACATGAGAATGAAGAGAACATGAACTGGTTAGAGGATATTTGAACGATTCACCGGTAAGATTTGGAGAACGATAGCTACACGCTGAGAATGAAGAATTATGACATGATGGCCTTCGGAGGAAAGAAATGGAAACAACTCATGAAATGCTTCGGATGGGTGAAAAGAATTCCCACAATCGAAAACAATTATGAGAGGATGGCATCGAACTTGAACTACGCATCTTTGGAAGAACTGGTAAGGATTTAAGAGGAACTCTTCTTCGATCTTCAAAATCCGAGAATGACGAGGAGAAACACCACCATGAATTGTTGAGACACTTCAGAAGGATTAAACGAAAAAGGTTGAGCCAAAGATGAAAAGAATTTGAAAGCGATCTTGGACAAGGCATATGACTGATGAAATTCATACTTACGTCAAACTTCGAAAAGGATTTGAGAATAACTCCGGAATAATTAGAAGAGTAAGGTAAGATCCTGGGAAAAGACATGTGGGTTAGGGCCCACTCAAGAGAAACACCGATGGAAATGATTTTAAAGAGAGGTTGCACCGGTTGAATTAAATGGCTTGAATGAGATAACAACCTCAAAATATCTTGAACGGATTGAGAATGGAAACACAAATCTTGTGAGATATCTTCAGCACACCAGAACAAATGGATAGGAAGAAGTGAATGATTAAGAGGTGCATCGGCATGGGAAATCATTAGAAACGAGGAAAGGAATATGACGAATATCGAAAGCTTGATTTGGATCCACCGGAGAAGAAAAATAACGAAGAATGATGAACTTGAAACTCCTGGCCAACTTAATGATAATCACCGGGTAAGAACATTGACGGAAAAGAATGGAGAGACTTCCCATCAATAAAAGGATACTTGATTAAGAAATCTGAGTCCTTGAAGAAAAAGGGTGGGAGGGCGGGAAAAAACAAAGGCAACTTGGGACGGAGGAAGAAACACCGTTGACAAAACTTAGAGATGATCTCACAAATGTTGAAATGATCGGATCCACTTGAAGAGAAGCACGCCGGTTGAAAAAGAGTTGACATGACAACCACAGTGATCAAGAAGGATTAGTACTCCCATAGAAATATGAGAACACCGTTTAGAAAAGGTATGGAATCAACACTTGACATTGAAGCAACTCTAATACCATAACTCAAATCAAAACAAAGGATTGGCTTGCAGAATAAGCCGGAACAAATACATATGATAGAGATTTACCAAATCCCATATCATGCATCTGTCGGAAAGATATTCTAGGAGCTACTTGAATTCCCACTTATAAAACTCCCGAAACTTTTTGGTTATGCAATCTGGTGTTGGGGATACAGGGGAAGCAAAATATCTCACCCAAACTAACAATCCCTACATCCAGCTGTATCCATCCGTCAACACATAACCAAGAAAACTCCGGAAATCGTGTACCTCAACCTTCGAAAAGCATCCGTTATACAAGCTATGGCAATACTCCCGAACTCCCCAGTACTGGGTGGCGTCGAGGTTATCTCACCAACAACTGCATAAAAGAGATTTTTGATGTCGGCAAAACTCAGGTATTCCAGAACTGCAACGATAAAATTGTGATGACAACACGTCGGAGCTCAACTCCCCGAGACACTGCCACAACCCCTAAATGTCAGGAGGCACCAAGAACAATGTTCTCGTCACAAGACTATCGGAACGATTCCAAGATACCCGCGTGATCCTAAATTTTTTTATTGAAATTTGAGGAGAGGAAAGACAAAACATCTACGTCAGGAGGCCTCACCAGAGCGACGAAGGGGCTGAGGAGTAAAAAGAATCCTACTCTCCGATATATATAATACTAAGACTCAAAATAGTTTTCTTCTAGACTCAACAACGGCCAACAATCAAGGGGGCTCCTATGGTCGGTCGAGGCTCTGATACCAACTTGTCACGCCCAATATGCGATACTATCCTAAAGAGACTCGAAGGTCCCACCAAGGATAGAACCGCATATTGAAACGCTTTTGCAAGGTGGATATCATTACATCAACATTACATAATAGATGGGGATACATACAAAAAGGCATACAATGCCACACGAATACAACATCACAATACATAAGAGCAACATCCGACTATGGATGAAACACAAACAGAAAATCAAACAACATCCACCCTGCTAGCCCAGGCTGCCAACCTGGAATCTATCCCCTGATCAAAGAAGAAGCAGAAGACAAACTCCAAAACAAGTAACATCGCTCTCGCGTCATGATCATCGCATAACCTGTACCTGCAACTGTTGTTGTAGTAATCTGTGAGCCACGAGGACTCAGCAATCCCATTACCATGGGTATCAAGACTAGCAAAGCTTAAAGGGAAAGGAAGGGGTAAAGTGATGAGGTTGCAGCAGCGACTAAGCATATATGGTGGCTAACATACGCAAATGAGAGCAAGAAGAGAAACAATCGAAACGGTCGTGAAGCTAGCAATGATCAAGAGGTGATCCTGAACTCCTACTTACGTCAAACATAACCCAAAACCGTGTTCACTTCCCGGACTCCGCCAAAAAGAGACCATCACGGCTACACACACGGTTGATGCGTTTAAATTCGGATCTGCTCTCAAGTTATCTACAACTGGACATTAGCAAATTCCCATCTGCCACATAACCGCGAGCACGGCTTTTGAAAGATAATACCCTGCAGGGGTGTCCCAACTTAGCCCATGATAAGCTCTTGCAATCAACGAAGGATATTCCTTCTCCCACGAAGACCCGATCAGTCTCGGAATCCTGGTTTACGAGACATTTCGACAATGGTAAAACAAGACCAGCAAAGCCGCCCGGATGTGCCGACAAATCCCGATAGGAGATGCACATATCTCGTTCTCAGGGCACACCGGATGAGCCAAACGTCGGGTTGGCATAGACCCTGGTTGCCCAGGGGGCGCCGGACATCGCTCGGTTTGGACCAACACTCGGAGGAGAACTGGCCCGGGTGGTAAATAAAGATGACCCTCGGGCTCCGGAAACCCAAGGGAAAGAAGTGCTAGGTGAGGCAAATGGTAAAACCAAGGTTGGGACTTGCTGGAGGAGTTTTATTCAAAGCAAACTGTCGAGGGGGTCCCATAAATCACCCAACCGCGTAAGGAACGCAAAATCCGGGAACATAACACCGGTATGACGGAAACTAGGGCGGCAAGAGTGGAACAAAACACCAGGCATAAGGCCGAGTCTTCCACCCTTTACCAAGTATATAGATGCATTAATTAAATAGGAGATATTGTGATATCCCAACATAATCCTGTCCATCATGGAGCAATCTTCAACTTCACCTGCAACTAACAACACTATAAGAGGGGCTGAGCAAAGTGGTAACATAGCCAAGCAATGGTTCGCTAGGAAGGGTGACAAGGTTAGAGGCTGACATGGCTATTTGGGAGGCTTGAAGAGCAAAAGATAGGTAGCGCGGCAAAGCGATAGAACGAAGCAACTAGCATAGCAATGATAGTAGTTAGATCCAGGGTAGCGGTCATCTTGCCTGATATCCTGCAAGGAAGAAGAACGAGTCCATGAAGAAGACGAACGGGAGTAGTCGAACGAATCCTCACAATCGCAACATTACCGGAACTAAGAAGCAACACCGGAAAGAAACAAACAACATGGTAAATGCACAAGCATAAACATGGCATGATGCACAAACAAGTATGATGCATGTCCGGTTTAATGAGGCATGGCATGGCAATGTGCAACAAACAATACTACAAGTTAAGTGGAGCTCAAGGAAGAGAGGAGCGGTCCCAAGGAAGAGAGGAGCAGCGGCGGGGAGGATTTGATGGATGGATGGGACAAGGCTAGGGACTAGGGCTTGATCCGTTTAAATAGCATGGATTTTGATTAAGGGCTAATCTGGTCCGTCCGATCGTAATCGGGCGGCCGAGAAATAAATAGGTAGGGGTCCAAATAAGAAAACGAAGATGTTTTATAGATGTTAGGGGATGATCCGGATCCATCGGTGATGACTGAGCAGGTTGGGTTCGGGGAGGTCTCGGACGCGCGCGAGGGGGTCAGTGCACTGTGCAGAAAGGGTCAAACGGTCGGACAACAAAAGAATGGTTGGTCTGAGAAACATCAACGGAGGCGAGGGAGAAGCGGCAACTAACAACGGATGCACGTTTTATGAAAACATGCGGATGCAATGCGCATGATGCTATGAGATGAAATGCATGACATGAACAAAATGCAAAACAAAAGACAAAAACCCAACCACGAAGGAAAATAATATATCACATAGCCAGAAATGGCAAGAGTTGGAGTTACGATTATGGAAAGTTGTATCCGGGGCGTTACACGAGACAAAGCATGTTGACTTTACCCCGGGTGACCCTTCTAAGCAGTTCAGCATCAGCAGCAATTTGGATCCCAAATAGGAAAGCGCGCTCATCGAGTTCATCCGTGAGAACCGGGACATCTTTGCATGGAAACCTTCTGACATGCCGGGTGTACCGAGGGAACTCGCTGAGCACACTCTCAATATTGATCCAAAGTATAAGCCGGTCGGGCAGTTTCTTCGGTGTTTTAACAAAGAGAGACGGAAAGCTATTAGAGAGGAAGTCGCCCGGCCCTTAGCGGCCGGGTTTATTATTGAAGTTTTTCACCCGAAGTGGTTGGCTAACCCGGTTCTTGTCCTCAAGAAGAACGGCACTTGGCGGATGTGTGTGGACTACACGGATTTAAACAAGGCTTGTTCGGCTGATCCCTTTGCTCTCCCCCGTATTGATCAAATCATTGATGTTACGGCGGGTTGTGAACGTTTGAGCTTTTTGGATGCTTACTCTGGTTATCATCAGATCAAAATGGCAGTTAAGGACCAGGAGAAGACGACTTTCATCACTCCGTTTGGGGCCTTCTGTTATGTATCTATGCCGTTTGGACTCAAGAGTGCTCAGGCGACTTATCGGAGATGTGTGCAGAACTGTCTACACAATCAAATCGGGCGTAATGTTCATGCTTATGTAGATGACATTGTGGTGAAGTCCAGAGAAAAGGAAACCTTAATATCCAATTTAAAAGAGACCTTTGATAATCTCCGGGTTTATAAAATGATGCTTAACCCGGCCAAGTGTGTATTTGGTGTACCTGCAGGCAAGCTTTTGGGTTTTCTGGTATCAAGCAGAGGCATTGAAGCTAATTCGGAGAAGATTAAGGCAATTACCTCTCTGGCTAAACCCGCGTGCATCAATTATGTTCAGCGATTGGCGGGTCGTGTTGCCGCTTTAAGCCGGTTCATAAGCCGTTTAGGTGAGAAGGCCCTACCGCTATATCAGATGATGAAGAAAACATACACTTTGGTCTGGAGTGATGCTGCTGATGCTGCCTTTGAAGACTTGAAGAGACAGTTGTCTGAACTGCCGGTTCTTGCGGCTCCTATTGATAAAGAGACGTTGCTGTTATACGTGGCTGTCAATTCATGAGTCGTCAGTGTTGCCATTGTGGTGGAGCGTAAGGAAGCTGGCAAGGAGCATCTAGTTCAACGACCGGTTTACTACATCAGTGAGGTGCTCATTGAATCTAAACAAATGTATCCATATTGGCATAAACTTGTTTACAGAGTGTTTATGGCCAACCGGAAGTTGAAGCAGTACTTTCAAAGTCACCCTATAACTATGGTAAGTTCTGCCCCTTTGGGAGATATCATTCAGAACAGGGAGGCCACAGGACGAGTCGCCAAGTGGGCCATCGAGCTTGGGACTCATGATTTAAAGTACATGCCACGTACTGCTATTAAGTCTCAGGCCTTGGTGGATTTTATCAATGATTGGACAGAGTTATAGGTGCCTGAGAAGCCGGATAACACATATTGGACTATTCATTTTGACGGGTCCTGGCAACTAGAAGGCTCGGGGGCTGGAGTGGTTTTAACTTCCCCTCGAGGTGACAAATTTTGTTATGTACTCCACCTTATGTTTCCGTGTACTAACAATGCAGCTGAGTACGAGGCCTTACTCCATGGTCTCCGGATGGCTAAGGATATGAACTTAAGCCGGGTAAGATGCTTGGGCGACTCAGATCTCGTGGCTCAATAGGTGTCAGGCAAGTGGGATTCCAAGGATCCCCTTATGGCGGCTTATCATCGTGAGGTAGATGTTGTGGCTTGTCACTTCAAGGGTTATCAAGTGGAGCACATTGATCGAAGGAAGAATGAGGCGGCTGATGCTTTAAGCCGGTTGGGATCCCAATGTAAACCGGTACCGCCTAACACCTTTCTCGATATTTTGCATAACCCTTCTGTCAAGGTGCCTATCAAGGAAGAGCTAGCGGTGCCAGACCCGGAGGCACAGCTGGTGGCGGCTCTTCATGTTATCCCGGATTGGACAGTGGCTTATTTGGCTTATATGACCCGGGGTGAGTTACCTGAGGATCAGACCTTGGCAAGGCAAATCACCAGGCGCTCCAAATCTATGACGATTGTTAACGGCGAGTTACATCACCTAAGTGTCACTGGGGCGTTTCAACGCTGTGTGTCCCCTACGGAAGGCCAAGAAATACTCCGTGAGATCCATGAAGGGGATTGTGGCCATCATGCCGGGCCAAAATCTCTGGTAGCAAAAGCTTTCCGTCATGGTTTTTACTGGCTGACGGCTCATGCTGATGTGGAAGATCTGGTCAGCAAATGTGACAGTTGTCAAAAGTTCTCACGACGGGCTCATGTGCCGGCTCAAGAATTGAGGATGATCCCAATCACTTGGCCGTTTGAAGTCTGGGGGCTTGACATGGTTGGGCCTTTCAAGAGGAATAAGGATAAAAAGACACATCTCCTGGTGGTAGTGGATAAGTTTACAAAGTGGGTTGAGGCAGAGCCGGTTAGTAAGTGTGATGCAGCCACGGCAGTTCAATTCATGAAAAATGTGATCTTTCGTTTTGGTTTCCCACATAGCATCATAACTGATAATGGCACTAATCTCTCCAAGGGTGCCATGTAAGAGTTTTGTCAACGAGAACATATCCGGCTTGATGTTTCGGTTGTTGCTCATCCTCAATCCAATGGTCAAGCAGAAAGAGCTAATCAAGAGATCCTGAAAGGTATCAAGCCCCGGCTCTTAGTCCCCTTACAGCGGACTCTGGGTTGTTGGGTGGAGGAGTTACCTTCTGTGTTATGGAGCATCAACACTACGCCTAATAGATCTACAGGCTACACGCCTTTCTTTATGGTGTATGGTGCAGAGGCGGTCCTACCAAGTGACATCCGGCACGATTCACCCCCGTGGCGGCTTACGTTGAGGCTGACAACGAAGAAGCTCGTCAAAATGCACTTGACTTATTAGATGAGGAGCGAGACTTGGCAATAGCCCACTCGGCGATTTATCAATTAGACATGCGCCGCTATCACAGCCGCCGGGTTAGGAGCAGAACCTTTTAGGAAGGCGACTTGGTGCTCCGGCTCATCCAAGATCAGTCTGATATGCACAAGCTATCCCCGCCTTGGGAAGGGCTTTTTGTGGTCAGCGAGAATCTGCACAATGGGTAATACTACCTCATCGATGTTCGAGAGCACAAAGACTCACGTAAGTCGGAGGAGGAGACCTGCCGGCCATGGAATATTGCTCATCTCCGGCCTTATTATACTTAAGCCACCGGCTTTCAAGATGTATATATTTTTTGATAATGTATATATTATATAAAGAAATAAAGTAGGGCCTCCGTCCTTTTTACCCTCAAAAATCTATGTGTCTTCTTTATCAGGTGATGGAGACAACCAACAGGGAGCGGATCACATCTGAGTCCGGCTTTCCCTTTGGACTGCTTATGATCATATCTGAATCTAGCCATGGTCACTTGGGGGCTTCCTGTTCAAACATAGGTCATATTCGAACCAAAGAGAACATAGCTGTCGATACCCATTTCATCGGCATACTGCCAAACCCACTTGGGGGCTTCTTGATCATATTTGAATCATAGCTTAACCCCTTTGGGTCTGACGTGGATCGTATTCGAATCAGCATCATTAAACAACTCTTATGTTCACTTGGGGGCTTTCTGTTCAAACATAGGTCATATTCGAACCAAAGAGAACATAGTTGTCGATACCCACTTGATTGGCATCGCCAAAGCCACTGGGGTCTATATGATCGTATCTGAATCTTAGCTTAACCCCTTTGGGAAGGTTTTCTGATCGTATTCGAATTAGGAGCCTGTGAACATTGCTTATTATCCGTTATAAATATAATTACTTTAACTATCTTGAAACCTTCTTGAGGAGATGGTTCTTGATTCTTCTGGCTTAATATTGATTACCCCAGGTTCGTAAGTGCCAGGTAAAGCATCAAATGAGCCGGGAAGACTATCAAAGGGATCGCAGGTATGCTATTGTGATTATATTTAATAAATAATCATAAACCGGCCTGTATATGATGTCTTTGGGTCATGTTCCGGGTTATCAATATTCTATATAAACCCCTGGCGCGATAGACCGCCAAGAAAATTTTGCTTGTTTTATGTGCAGGGTAAGGCAAAGCAAGTTAAACATCAAGGGAATAAATGGTCAACATAAGCCAGAAAAATATAGTGATGGCGGCTCACGAAAGTAGTAAGCGCCATAAACATGAGTGAGGGCATGACAAACATTAAGAGGTTTTTTCTATCCTATTACAAGACTCCCCGAGTCTGAATAAGTGAAGCATTGTTTTGGCAAAGTTAAAAAACGCTTGGCAGTTCATTCCTTCGGCGGGCTTGAAGACTCCGGGTTATCCTTCTCCGCCTCTCCGTAGGTTGCTTTGTCCTGGAAGGTGGACGAGGCCCAGTCAATGCCACTCAAGGCTTCAAACTCAGCCTCATCATCTATTAAACCGGCCGGGTCCACTTCAGGGGCAAAGGTATGCTTACGCGTTGGAGGGATCAGGATGACTTGGTCATATGGTATGTTTGGAATTCTCCGGTTCTCGCTATCATAGCCCGGCAAATACTTAGTAAGATCAGTATCATTCCCGATAAGGGTCGCCAAGGAACGTACGAATTTGACACAAGCGATGAAATCTTGATCATCAAATGCAGTACCGTCCTCCTTCAGGCTTGGATATCCAAGAGAGAGGTCAGCCAAGTCAAGTTCTGGCACCCATGCCTTTGCCCGGCTTAATGCGGCCACGGCTCCGGCTCTTGAAGATGCCCGCCTTGAATCCTGAATTCGTTGAGGTAGCACTGTGAGATGCTTCAGCACATCTTGTAGGAGGTGGGGAGTGGTATTTGATAAGGCCACAATGGCCAAGGCACATTGTGACCCGGAGTACAGCTGCTCCACTAAGGTGTAAATCGCCTTAAGCTTGATTAGCATGTTTTGCTTGAGGTTGGTACTCCTGGGGTCGGTATGTTCACAAGCATAACAATGAGCCGGAGATAACTATTACAATAATCATTGGAAGATTACAATGTTTGAGGTTTTGCAGAGTCACTTACCAAAGATGGCTGAGACCATTTGAGATATATGTCATTTTAAATCAGACAGCTCGGTTGTTGCTTCTGCAAGAGATGCTTCTGCCACCTCGGCCCGAGTCACCAGTGAAGCCTTCTCATCAGCCCATATTTTCTTTTCTGATTCAAAATTTTGCTTCAACTTCTCTTGTTCAGAGATGCTGAATTCCAACTTGGAGTTGGCTTTCTGAGTTTCAAGCTCTTGAGCTTTCAGCTGGCTCTTCAGGTCATCAAGCTCCGATTCAAATTGACTTATGGTGGCCTGTATTGGTACCAGGTTATGGTAAGAGTCATGGTAAGGTAACATTCAAGTCCCAAACATTTTACAAGTAAAGATACTTGGCACTTGGGGGCTAATGTATGCTTAAAGAATTTTTTACCTACCCTGTCAGGTCATACATATCAAGTCTCAAGCACTTTACAAGTAAAGATACTTAACACTTGGGGGCTAATGTGTATTGCAAATTAAAATTATCATGCTATAACCGGGTTAAATATATTCTCTTTAAACCAGACAAACCAACAGTAAGTAGATTTCTAAGTCTACAACATATTCATTCATAAGCAATAGACTTGGGGGCTGGTACAGTAAGTAAGATTTGGGAAAATAGCAGAAGTTATACCTCAAATTTGTGCTGTATTTGTTTCACCATGTCAATTTCCAGGTCATGACTACTATGCACTTGGTTCAGATAGACCGAGACTATATCACCAATGCTTAAGTGAGTATAGTCAGTGATGTCCTATTTGGCTTTTCGACGTTGGAAAAATTCTTCCTTGGCAGTACACTAGGCAAGAACAGTAGGCCGGCCCGGTTCAACAAATTGACTCTTCAGATATTCAACTTCCGGGTCAGTTGTCTTGGCCGGGCTAGGAGCTTCCGGGTTATCAGAGTTGTGGATAACGTCTTCAGCAGGCGGGTCAGAAGTTGGCACCGGAATATTGGAAGCCGGTTCAGGTGGCGGTTGATGGGTGGAGCTGTCAGGAGCGGACAAGTCAAGCGCCGGCTCGGTGACAACCGGGTCTTGGGACAGCCCTTGGGTTTTGCTTTTTTTCAGAGATCAGGAAATCTGTAAAATGTTTGGAATTTGAAAAGGCTTATTTTTCCATGCCCTCTTGCTGGGCTTCACTTGCAGGCTATCAATAAAGGTAGAAGGATGAGTATTAAAGTATAAGTATGGAAAAACTTAAAGTAAGAAAGGTTACATTACCCGGGAGCCGTTTTGAAAGCCGGCATGTTTGATTGCATAGACTCGTCAGAGGAAGGAGAGGTATCCTGATAATTGGAGTCAGATGAATTGAGAGGTTGGCGAATCAAACCCGCCAAAGGTAAAACAGAACGTAAGTCGGAGATAACCTCGGTCCGACGCGTCCTAGTTACATCGGGTAAGTCGGAGGAGAGTTCTGCATCTTGATTGGCCCGAGTCTGCCTCCGGTTTTCAAGCTGTTGTTGCTTCAAAAGTAATTGAGGATCTTGGTATGCTAGAGGATGTGAAAATCTTACTTTCCAGGTCACCCTTCGGATTTTTTGCTTTGGCAAAGACTCTGAGCTGGAGGAGATTATAGTTACCTCTTCGTCAATTGCTTGACTGTTCCCTGTATCCTCCTGAAAGGATAGAATGTCAGTAAAATAACGACAAAGGAGTTAAGAAAGTCAAAAGATTACCTCTTCATCATCTGAAGAAGAGTCATCCAATTTAAACATATCGGAGGCGCTGGGTTTCTTATTCTTTGAGGTTCCCGTCTTGGCGGCTTTCCTTTCGGTTTTCTTGGCTGCCCTGGCTTGTTTGGCAGCCTCGTGGTCATACTTGCCCTTCCAGAAATTATCACCGGCCTGTGGAAAAAGACAGGGAATTATAAGTACAAATAAGGTATAACATGTTAAAAGTATTTATTAAGACTGATAACTCACTGCAGGGGCCGGGTTCTTCTTGCAGAAGGGAAGTAAGCCGAAGGCATTGCTAGTTACAGTGCCCTCCTTCAGCACTGACTGGGTCGTAGCATCTGCCACATCATTTGGTAAGTTGTCAGGACTATGACGTATTGGATCATCCTTCTCGCTTGTGTAAGTACACATTAAGCCGGAACGGCGGCTTAATGGTAGTATTCGCCAGGTGACCCAGACTCGGACCAGATCGACGTCGTTTAACCCGTTTCCTAAAAGAGCTTTGATCTTCTTGATGGTGGGATTGAGAGGCAGGCGCTCAACAGCGGTCAACTTGTCCGCCAACTGATGGTTGGATTCGAGGCGCAATGCGCGGAAGCCGGGCAGAGGCCTTTCATCAGCCGGCGAAGTGTCTTGACAGTAGAACCACGTCTGGTTCCAATATTTTGGGTGACTCGGCAGCTCAGCATAAGGAAAAAAGGCAATCTCTCCGCCGCTGGATTGAGATGCCACCAAGCTCAAGGCTAGGCCCGTTGGCACGTTCATTCTGTTGGTTCAAGTAAAAAAGTTCTCTGAACAAAAGCAGACTTGGCTCCTCTCCCAGATACACCTCGCAGAAGACTTGGAAATTGCAAATATTTGACACGGAATTGGGTCCAACGTCTTGAGGTCTAAGATCAAAGAAATTCAAAACTTCCCTGAAGAATTTTGAGCCGGGAGGGGCAAATCCCCGGTTCATGTGATCCGTGAACACTATCACCTCCCCTTCTTTGGGTTGAGGCCTTTCTTCAGACGGGTCAGGGGCACGATAAGACATAACCTCCTTTTTTGGCAGATGGCCAGACTTCACAAACTCAGCCAGCTTACTCTTAGTGACTATGGATGGGACCCAATTGCAAGTCATAGGGGCTTTGGCTGCTTTAGGTGCCATGACAACAGTTGGCCTATGGCAAAATAAGAGGTTCCGGTTCAAATTTAACCCGGGAGAAATATCTAAATTATTTAAGGTAGCGGCTTACGAAGGGGCCTAATGATATAAGGATAACTGTGCAGCAATATTTATGATCAAGTTAATCTATGAGAAATATTTGAATCTCCTCTGAATTCTTTTATGTATGATTGAGTTATCATTGCAAGTCTCTTTGAATTATCAGTTTGGTTTGGCCTACTAGATTGATCTTTCTTGCAATGGGAGAAGTGCTTAGCTTTGGGTTCAATCTTGCGGTGTCCTTACCCAGTGACAATAGGGGTAGCAAGGCATGTATTGTATTGTTGCCATCGAGGATAAAAAGATGGGGTTTATATCATATTGCATGAGTTTACCCCTCCACATCATGTCATCTTTCTTAATGTGTTACTCTGTTCTTATGACCATCATCCAAGAGATCTTTAACCATAACAATACTAGGTTCAACTTTGATTTGCTCAGCAGGTGTATAAGACCTAGTATTACTCTTACGAACAACAGTCAAAGTTTTAGCATGATCCTTTATCCTAACAGGAAAAGGAGGTTTCTCAACATAAGTAGTAGGAACAATAGGATCACTATAAGTGACAGTCTTTTCTTCAACTATAATAGGTGCAACTACTTTTACTTCAATGGGAGGATTATATTTAAACCACTTCTCCTTAGGGAGATCAATGTGAGTAGCAAAAGATTCACAAAAAGCAGCTACTATCTCAGAGACAAGTCCATACTTAGCACTAAATCCACGAAAGGCATAGGTATCCATAAAACATTTAACACAATCAAACTTAGGTGTTATACCTGACTCCTTACCATCGTCGGAACCCCAATCTTCAGAGATGCATTTAATTCTTTCCAATAAATCCCATTTGAATTCAATAGTCTTCAGCATATAAGAACTAGCATAGGAAGTATCGAGCATGTTGCGATCATTGGGAGAAAGCCGAGCATAAAATTTTTGAATAATCATTTCTTTTGAGAGCTCATGATTGGGGAATGAATATAACATTGACTTAAGCCACCCCCAAGCTTGAGCGATGCTTTCTCCTTCGCAAGAAATTATATATGTAATTACGATCACGATGAACAAGATGCATAGGATAGAACTTCTGGTGAAATTCCAATTTCAATCATTTATAATTCCAAGACCCCGTATCATCACATAGCCTATACCATGTCAATGCATCTCCATTCAAAGATAAAGGGAAGACCTTCCTTTTGACAACATCATCGGGAATACCTGCAAGCTTAAATAATCCACAAACTTCATCCACAAAGATAAGGTGTAAATCGGGATGCAATGTTCCATCTCCTGCAAAGGGATTAGCTAGCAGTTTCTCTATCATACCCGAAGGAATCTCAAAGTAAATATTTTCAATAGGTTCAGTAGGTTGAGGAGCAACTCTTTGTTCTTCTGTTCGGGGTGAAGATACCCCGAACAAGCCCCTCAAAGGATTAGTTTCCATAGTAACAACAGACAGAAAATTTCAGCACACTATATAAATGTCTCCTTACCAAGTTCCACTCACCAAAGGTGCTTCACTCCCCGACAATGGCGCCAGAAAAGAGTCTTGATGACCCACAAGTATAGGGGATCTATCGTAGTACTTTCGATAAGTAAGAGTGTCGAACCCAACGAGGAGCAGAAGGAAATGACAAGCGGTTTTCAGTGAGGTTTTCTCTGCAAGCACTGAAGTTGTAGGTAACAGATAGTTTTGTGATAAGATAAATTGTAACGAGGAACGAGCAATGAAAGTAAATAAAGTGCAGCAAGGTGTCCCAATCCTTTTTGTAGCAAAGGACAAGCCTGGACAATTTCTTATAATGAGAAAAGAGCTCCCGAGGACACATGGGAATTATCGTCAAGCTAGTTTTCATCACGCTGATATGATACGCGTTCGGTACTTTGATAATTTGATATGTGGGTGGACCGGTGGTTGGGTACTGCCCTTACTTGGACAAGCATCCCACTTATGATTAACCCCTATTGCAAGCATGCACAACTACAAAAGAAGTATTAAGGTAAACCTAACCACATCATTAGACATATGGATCCAAATCAGCCCCTTACGAAGCAACGCATAAACTAGGGTCTAAGCTTCTGTTACTCTAGCAACCCATAATCTACTTATTACTTCCCAATGCCTTCCTCTAGGCCCAAATAATGGTGAAGTGTCATGTAGTCAATGTTCACATAACACCACTAGAGGAAAGACAACATACATCTCATCAAAATATCGAACGAATACCAAATTCACATGACTACTAATAGCAAGACTTCACCCATGTCCTCAGGAACAAACGTAACTACTCACAAAGCATATTCATGTTCATAATCAGAGGAGTAATAATATGCATTAAGGATCTGAACATATCATCTTCCACCAAGTAAACCAATTAGCATCAACTACAAGGAGTAATCAACACTACTAGCAACCCACAGGTACCAATTTGTGGTTTTGATACAAGATTGGATACAAGAGATGAACAAGGGTTTTGAGAGGAGATGGTGCTGGTGAAGATGTTGATGGAGAATGACCCCCTCCCGATGAGAGGATCATTGGTGATGACGATGGTGATGATTTCCCCCTCTCGGAGGGAAGTTTCCCCGACAGAATAGCTCTGTCTGAGCCCTAGATTGGTTCCGCCAAGGTTCCGCCTCGTGGCGGCGGAGTTTGTCCCGTAAGCTTGCCTCTGATTTTTTCCAGGGTAAAAGCCTTCATATAGCAGAAGATGGGCACCGCAGGGCCACCAGGGGGCCCAGGAGACAGGGGCACACCCAGTAGGGGTGGGCGCGCCCCCACCCTCCTGGCTAGAGTGTGGGCCCCCTCTGGTGTTTTCTTCGCTCAATAATTCTTATTAATTCCAAAACTGACTTCTGCAGAGTTTTAGGATTTTTGGAGCTGTGCAGAATGGGTTTCCAATATTTGCTCCTTTTCCAGCCAGAATTCCAGCTGCCAGCATTCCCCCTCTTCATGGTAAACCTTGTAAAATAAGAGAGAATAGCCATAAGTATTGAGATATAATGTGTAATAACAGCCCATAATGCAATAAATATTGATATAAAAGCATGATACAAAATGGACGTATCAACTCCCCCAAGCATAGACCTCGCTTGTCCTCAAGCGGAAGCCGATATCAAAAAATATGTCCACATGTTTAGAGATAGAGGTGTCGATAAAAAAATACGGACATGAGGGCATCATGATCATTCTTATAACAGCAACATATATATATTTTGTCATATGATTTCTTATGCTCAAGTAATAATCAATTCACAATGTCAAGTATGGTTCAAAAACTTCATTGGGAACTAACAAACTATAATCTCAGTCATTGAAGCAATTACAATTTGTCATAACATCAGAAAGAGTCAAGAATAGAGCTTTTCAGCAAGTCCACATACTCAACTATCATATAGTCTTCTACAATTGCTAACACTCACGCAGTACTTGTGGTTATGGAGTTTCAACCGGACACTGAGAAAGATAGGGGCTTATTGTGCTGCCTCCAATGTATTCACCTTTGGGTGATTCAACAATAACAATTCATGCTAACTTACATCCAATTGGATATATATATCAAGATCTTTCAAACACGAGGAGCTTGCCAAAGGATAAAATGAAAAAGGGAAAGGTGAAGATCACCTTGACTCAAGCATAAAGTAAAAACATAAATTAAAAGATAGGCCCTTCGCAGAGGGAAGCAGAGGTTGTCATGTGCTTTTAGGGTTGGATGCACAAAATCTTAATGCAAAAGAAAGTCACTTTATATTGCCACTTGTATATGGACCTTTATTATGTAGTCCGTCGCTTTTATTGCTTCGATAACAAGATCGTATAAAGCTTATTTTCTCTGCACTAATAAGTCATTCATATTTAAAGAGCAATTTTTATTGCTTGCAACATGACAACTTACTTGAAGGATTTTACTCAATCCATAGGTAGGTATGGTGGACTCTCATGGCAAAACTGAGTTTAAGGATATTTGGAAGCACAAGTAGTATCTCTACTTGGTGCAAGGAATTTGGCTAGCATGAGGGGGAAAGGCAAGCTCAACATGTTGGGAAGATCAATGACAATATACTTTAACTAAGATGTGAGAAAACATAAACCATTACGTTGTCTTCCTTGTCCAACATCAACTCTTTAGCATGTCATACTTAATGAGTGCTTCACAATCATAAAAGATGTCCAAGATAGTATATTTATATGTGAAAACCTCTCTTTCCTTATTACTTCCTACTAATTGCAACGATGACCAAAACTATGTTTGTCAACTCTCAACAACTTTTATGCCTCATACTTTTTAGTCATTACTATCCATAAGATCAATATGAACTCTTTTATTCCTTTTATTCTTTCTACTTTCTCAAGATCATAGCAAGATAGCAAAGCCCTGGACTCAACACTAATCTTTATTATAGATAGCTCACGGACTCGATTACATAAAGAGATCACAAAGCAAAACTCAAAAACTACTTGATACTAAAACTTCAATCTACTAGATCAAGATACTACTAAAAGGATCGAACAAAGTAAAACAGTAAAGATAGGAGTGTGATGGTGATAAGATACCGGGGCACCTCCCCCAAGCTTGGCAGTTGCCAAGGGGAGTGCCCATACCCATGTGATTATGTCCTCGGAGGTGGTGAAGAAGGAGTTGTTGATGATGTAGGCTTCTTCCTCAATGTACGCTTGAGGATAATATTTTGCTCCTTTAGATCATCGATCTCTTGCTCAAGACTTAATATTCTTTTGCATAGTTCCTGTTTATTTTCCTGCAAGACAAGAAAAGGGATAAACTCAATCTTTGGCTTATTTGCTCTATCACGGAGGCTTGACTTTTTAAACTCCGCATGCATGTCCCTAGGTTGAGGTAATGGGGCTTCGTCTTCGCCTGAACTCATCTCCTCCTTTCCCTTAGGCTCATAGTCTTCCTCTTCTTCAGTGGTCCAGCCACCAGGCTTCAAGTCCCCGTAGACCTTAGGGTCTGCAAGGTAATCAGCCACATAGCTCTCCCCTTCCGAATCCTGAGACAACATATTGCTATAAATCTGTAACAGAAACTGCTCGAAACGAAAACAGAGGATATTTGCATGATACGGTGGTCAAAGCCTTCGGGAGATTATATAATGAATTTTTACCGACCAAAATACATAGCATGCAAGAAAACGGAGTCCAGGAGGCACACGAGGTGGCCACGAGACAGGGGGGGGCATTCCCAGGAAGGGTGGGCGCGCCCTCCACCCTCGTGGAGGCCTCGTGTCCTTATGGACTACTTCTTTCTTTCCGAAATTCTTAAATATTCCAAAACGGATAAAAATTGCCATTAGAATTGTTTTGGAGTCGGTTTACTTACCGTACCACATACCTATTCCTTTTCGGAGTCTGGAACATTCTGGAAAGTGTCCCTTATGTATTCCTCCAGGGTTACGGTCTCTATAATATTAGATTCAACATTGATAGGATTACCTGAGATATAATGTTTGATTCTTTGACCGTTCACCACCCTCGGACTTGTTCCTTCGAATTTGTTGATTTTTATGGCACCAGAACGATAGACCTCCTCGATAACGTAAGGACCTTCCCATTTAGAGAGAGGTTTTCCTACAAAAAATCTTAAAGGACAGTTGAATAATAATACATAATCACCTACGTTAAACTCACGCTTTTGTATCCTTTTGTCATGCCAGCGTTTGACTTTTTCTTTGAATAGCTTGGCATTCTCACAGGCTTGGGTTCTCCATTCATCAAGTGAGCTAATATTAAATAACTCTTCTCACCAGCAAGTTTGAAGTCATAATTGAGCTCTTTAATAGCCCAATATGCTTTGTGTTCAAGTTCAAGAGGTAAGTGACATGCTTTTCCATAAACCATCTTATACGGAGACATACCCATATGATTTTTTATGCAGTTCTATAGGCCCATAATGCATCATCAAGTTTCTTGGACCAATTCTTTCTAGATCTATTCATAGTCTTTTGCAAAATTAATTTGAGCTCTCTATTTCTCAACTCTAATTGACCACTAGACTGTGGGTGATAAGGAGATGCGATTCTATGATTAACATCATACTTAGCAAGCATCTTACGGAAAGCACCATGAATAAACTGCGAACCACCATCAGTCATACGATATCTAGGGACTCCAAACCTTGGAAAAATAACTTCTTTAAGCATTTTAATAGAAGTGTTATGATCAGCACTACTAGTTGGAATAGCTTCTATCCACTTAGTAACGTAATCAACAGCAACTAAAATATGTGTGTAACCATTAGAGGCAGGAAAAGGTCCCATATAATCAAAGCCCCAAACATCAAATGGTTCAATAACAAGAGAATAGTTCATAGGCATTTCTTGACGTCTACTAATATTACCTATTCTTTGACATTCATCACAAGACAAGACAAACTTATGGGCATCTTTGAAGAGAGTAGGCCAATAAAAACCAGATTGCAATACCTTATGTGCAGTTCTATCTCTAGCGTGGTGTCCTCCATATGATTCAGAGTGACACTTGCGGAGGATCTGTTCCTCTTCATGCTCAGGTACACAACATCTAATGACACCATCTACTCCTTCTTTATAAAGGTGTGGGTCATCCCAGAAGTAATGTCTTAAATCATAAAAGAACTTTTTATTTTGCTGGTATGTGAAACTAGGTGGTATAAATTTAGCAACAATGTAATTAGCATAATCAGCATACCAAGGAGCAGTACGATAAGCATTAACGACCGCTAGTTGTTCGTCAGGAAAGCTATCATCAATAGGCAGTGGGTCATCAAGAACATTCTCTAACCTAGCCAAGTTGTCTGCAACGGGGTTCTCAGCTCCCTTTCTATCAATAATATGCAAATCAAACTCTTGAAGCAAGAGAACCCATCTAATCAGTCTAGGTTTAACATCTTTCTTTTCCATAAGATATTTAATAGCAGCATGATCTGTGTGAATAGTTACTTTAGAATCAACAATATAATGTCTGAAATTATCACATGCAAACACAACTGCTAAGAACTCTTTTCAGTAGTAGCATAATTTCTCTCGGCAGTATCAAGAATCTTACTAGCATACTGGACAACATTCAATTTCTATCAACTCTTTGCCCTAGAACAGCACCTACAGCATAATCACTAGCATCACACATAATTTCAAAGGGTAAATTCCAATCAGGTGGCTGAACAATAGGTGCAGTGATCAAAGCTTTCTTAAGTATTTCAAATGCTTCTACACAATCATCATCAATGACAAAAGGAATATCTTTTTGCAATAAATTAGTCAGAGGCCTAGAGATTTTAGAAAAGTCCTTAATGAACCTCCTATAAAAACCGACGTGACCAAGAAAACTTCTTATACCTTTTATGTCCTTGGGACATGGCATCTTTTCAATAGCATCAACTTTAGCTTTATCAACTTCAATACCTCTCTCGGAAATCTTATGCCCCAAGACAATGCCTTCATTAACCATAAAGTGGCACTTTTCCCAATTCAAGACGAGACTAGTGTCTTTGCATCTCTGCAAAACTCGATCAAGGTTGCTCAAGCAATCATCAAAAGAGGATCCATAAACAGAGAAATCATCCATGAATACCTCACAAATCTTTTCACAAAAGTCAGAGAACATAGCCATCATACATCTTTGAAAGGTAGCAGGTGCATTACATAAACCAAAAGGCATACGTCTATAAGCAAAAGTACCGAAAGGGTAAGTAAAAGTAGTTTTTAATTGATCCCCCGCTAACACAGGTATTTGAGAGAAACTACAATAACCATCTAGAAAGCAGAAATGTGTGTGTTTGGATAGTCTTTCTAGCATTTGATCAATAAAAGGTAAAGGGTAATGATCTTTCTTAGTAGCTTTATTTAATTTACGGAAATCAATTACCGTCCTATAACCTGTAATAATTCTTTGCGGGATCAATTCATCTTTATCATTAGGAACGACAGTAATACCTCCCTTTTTAGGAACACAATGGACAGGGCTTGCCCAATCACTATCAGCAACGGGATAAATTATACCTGCCTCAATGAGCTTTAGTATCTCCTTTCTTACCACTTCTTTCATCTTAGGATTCAATCATCATTGAGGATCTCTAACTGGTTTGGCATCTTCCTCCAATTTAATTTTATGTTGGCATAGCGTGGGACTAATGCCCTTGAGATCATCCAGAGTATATCTGATAGCAGCACGGTGCTTCTTCAGAGTTTTCAAAAATCTTTCTTCTTCTTGCTCTGAAAGGTTAGCACTAATAATAACAGGATATATTTTCTTTTCATCAAGATAAGCATACTTAAGATTATCAGGTAATGGTTTGAGTTCAAAGACGGGATCACCCTTGGGTGGAGGGGGCGTCCCCTAGAATTTCAACAGGTAGGTTGTGTTTCAGAATAGGTTCCTGTTGAAGGAACACTTTATCTATTTCCCTTCTTTCATTCATAAACATATCATTTTCATGATCTAGCAAATATTGTTCTAATGGATCAGTAGAAGGCGCGGCAATAGAAGCAAGACCAATAATCTCATCCTTACTAGGTGATTCTTTATCACGGGGTTGTGTACGAAACTTAGCAAAATTAAACTCATGAGACATATCCCCTAAGCCAATTTCAACAATATCCTTTTCGCAAACAATCCTAGCATTAACAGTATTCAAGAAGGGTCTACCAAAAATAATGGGACAAAAGTCATCTTGTGGGGAACAAAGAACAAGAAAATCAGCAGGATATTTAACCTTCCCACACAAGACTTCGACATCTCTAACAATCCGAACTGGTTTAATGGTGTCCCTATTAGCAAGCTTAATGGTAACATCAATATCTTCTATTTCAGCAGGTGCAATATCATGGATAATTTCTTTATATAAGTCATAAGGTATTGCACTAGCACTAGCACCCATATCACATCAGCCATGATAACAATGATCTCCTATTTTAACAGAAAGAACAGGCATGCCTACAACAAGTCTATGTATCTTAGCAGCTGGTCTAACAATATTAGTAGTCTCACCACAGAAATAATAACATGCCCATCTAAATCATCATCCAAGAGATCTTTAACCATAACAATACTAGGTTCAACTTTGATTTGCTTAGGAGGTGTACAAGTCCTAGTATTACTCTTATGAACAACAGTCGAAGTTTTAGCATGATCCTTTATCCTAACAGGAAAAGGAGGTTTCTCAACATAAGTAGTAGGAACAATAGGATCACTATAAGTGACAGTCTTTTCTTCAACTATAATAGGTGCAACTACTTTTACTTCAATGGGAGGATTATATTTAAACCACTTCTCCTTAGGGAGAACAACGTGAGTAGCAAAAGATTCACAAAAGGCAGCTACTATCTCAGAGTCAAGTCCATACTTAGCGCTAAATCCACAAAAAGCATCGGTATCCATAAAAGATTTAACACAATCAAACTTAGGTGTTATACCTGACTCCTTACCATCATCGGAACCCCAATCTTCAGAGTTGCGTTTAATTCTTTCCAATAAATCCCATTTGAATTCAATAGTCTTCAGCATATAAGAACTAGCACAAGAAGTATCGAGCCTTTTGCGATCATTGGGAGAAAGCCGAGCGTAAATTTTTTGAATAATCATTTCTTTTGAGAGATCATGATTGCGGAATGAATATAACATTGACTTAAGCCTCCCCCAAGCTTGAGCGATGCTTTCTCCTTCGCGAGGCCAAAAATTATATATGTAATTACGATCACGATGAACAAGATGCATAGGCTAGAACTTCTGGTGAAATTCCTATTTCAATCGTTTATAATCTCAAGATCCCGTACCAACACATAGCCTGTACCATGTCAATGCATCTCCCTTCAAAGATAAAGGGAAGACCTTCCTTTTGACAACATCATTGGGAATACATGCAAGCTTAAATAATCCACAAACTTCATCCACAAAGATAAGGTGTAAATCGGGATGCAATGTTCCATCTCCTGCAAAGGGATTAGCTTGCAATTTCTCTATCATACCCGAAGGAATCTCAAAGTAAATATTTTCAGTAGGTTCAGTAGGTTGAGGAGCAACTCTTTGCTCTTCTGGTCGGGGTGAAGATACCCCGAACAATCCCCTCAAAGGATTAGTTTCCATAGTAACAAGTGACAGAAAATTTCAGCACACTATATAAATGTCTCCTTACCAAGTTCCACTCACCAAAGGCGCTTCACTCCCCGGCAATGGCGCCAGAAAAGAGTCTTGATGACCCACAAGTATAGGGGATCTATCGTAGTCCTTTCGATAAGTAAGAGTGTTGAACCCAACGAGGAGCAGAAGGAAATGACAAGCGGTTTTCAGTAAGGTTTTCTCTGCAAGCACTGAAATTGTAGGTAACAGATAGTTTTGTGATAAGATAAATTGTAACGAGGAACAAGCAATAAAGTGCAGCAAGGTGTACCAATCCTTTTTGTAGCAAAGCACAAGCCTGGACAATTTCTTATAATGAGAAAAGAGCTCCCGAGGACACATGGGAATTATCGTCAAGCTAGTTTTCATCACGCTCATATGATTCGCGTTCGGTACTTTGATAATTTGATATGTGGGTGGACCGGTGCTTGGGTTCTGCCCTTACTTGGACAAGCATCCCACTTATGATTAACCCCTATAGCAAACATCTGCAACTACAAAATAAGTATTAAGGTAAATATAACCACAACATTAGACATATGGATCCAAATCAGCCCCTTACAAAGCAACGCACAAACTAGGGTCTAAGCTTCTATCACTCTAGCAACCCATCATCTACTTATTACTTCCCAATGCCTTCCTCTAGGCCCAAATAATGGTGAAGTGTCATGTAGTCGACGTTCACATAACACCACTAGAGGAAAGACAACATACATCTCATAAAAATATCGAATGAATACCAAATTCACTTGACTACTAATAGCAAGACTTCACCCATGTCCTCAGGAACAAACGTAACTACTCACAAAGCATATTCATGTTCATAATCAGAGGAGTAATAATGTGCATTAAGGATCTGAACATATGATCTTCCACCAAGTAAACCAATTAGCATCAACTACAAGGAGTAATCAACACTACTAGCAACCCGCAGGTACCAATTTGTGGTTTTGATACAAGATTGGATACAAGAGATGTACTAGGGTTTTGATAGGAGATGGTGCTAGTGAAGATGTTGATGGAGATTGACCCCCTCCCGATGAGTGGATCGTTGGTGATGACGATGGTGATGATTTCCCCCTCCCGGAGGGAAGTTTCCCCGGCAGAACAGCTCTGTCGGAGCCCTAGATTGGTTCCACCAAGGTTCCGCCTCGTGGCGGCGGAGTTTCGTCCTGTAAGCTTTCCTCTAATTTTTTTCCAGGGTAAAAGCCTTCATATAGCAGAAGATGGGCACCGGAGGGCTACAAGGGGGGCCAGGAGACAGGGGGTGCGCCCAGTAGGGGTGGGCGCGCCCCCCACCCTCTTGGCCAGGGTGTGGGCCCCCTCTGGTGTTTTCTTCGCTCAATAATTCTTATTAATTCCAAAACTGACTTCCATGGACTTTCAGGATTTTTGGAGCTGTGCAGAATAGGTTTCCAATATTTTCTCCTTTTCCAACCAGAATTCTAGCTTTCGGCATTCCCCCTCTTCATGGTAAACCTTGTAAAATAAGAGAAATAGCCATAAGTATTAAGATATAATGTGTAATAATAGCCCATAATGCAATAAATATTGATATAAAAGCATGATGCAAAATGGACGTATCATCTATCTTCATATAAGCTTTCAATCTACTTTTATTTGCATCTTTACTTTTCCAATCTATATTATAAAATACCAAAAATATATTTATCTTATCATACTATCTCTATCAGATCTCACTTTCGCAAGTGGTCGTGAAGGGATTGACAACCCCTTTATTACGTTGGTTGCGAGTTCTTTGTTTGTTTGTGTAGCTGCGTGGGACTTTTGAGGAGCCTCCTACAGGATTGATACCTTGGTTCTCAAAAATTGAGGGAAATACTTAAGCTACTATTGCTGCATCACCCTTTCTACTTCAAGGAAAACCAACGCAAGCTCAATACGTAGCATGCCTCCGCACTCGGTGTGCTCGCCGCTCACTACCTTGGGCTTCACATTGAAAACTTTCAGCCATAAGCCAAAGTGTGGCGGGATGCAGAGGAAGGCCTCGCACACGACGATGAATGTCGAGATGTTGAGGAATGAATTGGGGGATAGATCATGAAAATCGATCCCGTAATAATACATGATGCCGCGAATGAATGGGTGGAGGGGAAACCCTAGCCCGCAGACAAAATGAGGGAGGAATACAACCCTCTCATGGGGTTTCGGAGTAGGGACGATCTGTCCCGCCGTCGGAAGATGGTGGCCGATTTTCTTGGCCAGATACCCGGCCTCCCGAAGCTTTTTGATATCCTTCTCCCGGATGGTAGAGGCCATCCACTTGCCTCCTGCTCCGGATCTCGACATTTTCGGAAAACCTCTTTGGGCGGAGAAGACAAAGCTTGGGCGCTAGGGCTCGAGCGAGGGGAATGGATGAGCAGAGGAAGAAGAAGGCGTGCGTGAAAAAAGGGAGTCTTTATCTCCTTATAAAGGCAGCATGGATCCTGCGCCTCCCCACCTGCCCGGTAAACTCTCTTATTCCCCAAGCGCCGCATTGATGGCGCGGTTGGGTTACCCATACCCGTATTGATGAGAATCCCATGATAAGAGGACACGATCTCTGCTTCGACAAGACATGCCAAGGAAAACGCCTCGCAATATGTGCAGTAGCTGGTTGAGAAAAACGATTCGAATAATGACTGGGTCATTGCGTGATGTCATGCTATGAAAAGTTGTCAGTAGATTAGATTTATGGAATATTGTGCTCTCTACTGTGGTATGTGGAATTTGTTTTGCAGAGCCAGACACGATCCTTGTGTTCAAAATCTTCTATGGAGTATTCGGAGAAGGAACCCGCCTTGCAATGCCGAAGACAATCTGCGCGCCGGACTCATCGTCATTGAAGCCTGGTTCAGGGGCTACTGAGGGAATCCTAGATTAGCGGGTCCTCGGACAGCTGGACTATATACTTTGGCCTGACTGTTGGACTACGATGATACAAGATTGAAGACTTCATCCCATGTCCGGGTGGGACTTTCCTTTGCGTGGAAGGCAAGCTTGGCAATTCGGATATTTAGATCTCCTTCTCTATAACCGACTATATGTAACCCTAGCCCCCTCCGGTGTCTATATAAACAGGAGGGTTTAGTCTGTAGGACGACAACAATCATAATCATAGGCTAGCTTCTAGGGTTTAGCCTCTACGATCTCGTGGTAGATCAACTCTTGTAATACTCATATCATCAAGATCAATCAAGCAGGAATTAGGGTATTACCTCCATCGAGAGGGCCCGAACCTGGGTAAACATTATGTCCCCCACCTTGTCGGTGGGAAACGACACCTATGGGATCACTGGAATCCCTTCTGCGGTTGCGGGGCGCCGAATCGTGAGAAAGCGGGACTAGGGGATGGCACACAGGGGATTTACCCAGGTTTGGGCCGCAAAGATGCGTAAAACCCTACGATCTTGATTTGGTGGTTGTATTAGTGTTCTTGAGCTCTCAAACTAGCTCTGGGTGCTATGAGGTTCAAAAGAGTCAAATCCCTTCTCAGTATGCTATGGGCCTCCTTTTATAGACGAAAGGGGCTGAAACAGTGGCACACAGGAGGTGGAAAGTGCTACATCATTGCGAGGTTATCGCTAGTATTACAGGACAAGACGCATTAAATGCCGGGCTTAGGTGTCCGTCACATTATTAGGGGACGGGGGTGAGGCCCGTCCCGTCCGTCGCCGCCCCTCCTAGCTTCGACACGCGCCCCGGCCAGCAACGCATGTAGCGCCATGTAGGCAGGCAGTCAGCTGAGATGGCGTGGTGGTGGAGCCTCCACAAAGGTCTGCATGGTGCCATGCAGGTGCCTGCCCAGCTGGTTGGGTCAGTGGCTGCGCATGAACAGCGGTAGGAACTTGGCTGGTGCGAGCCTGGCAGTGGCCTTGCCGGGACGCTTGGCGACGGTCTTGCCGGGTGGCCCGACAAGGGTCTTGCCGCGGCGCGCCGGCTTCGCCCGCAAGGATCTTGCCAGGGGGTCCTGTGGGTTTCTTCGGTGGGGACGGCTGCCTTCCTATCCCCATTTGATCTTGATTGCTCTATCTCTTCACAAAGATCTGCATGCCATCACGGAAGTGCCTCCCGAACCCTGTCCCAACGCGACTGCTCAGCGTCGGTGGGCTTGAAGGTGGCTCGCTCAGCGGGTGTGGACGAGCTGCCCCGGCAAGGATCTTGCCGGGGCTGCTGGGGCTGCCCTCGGCAAGGGTCCTTGCCGGGGCAACCTTCATTGCCCGTGCAACCTTTGTGGTCTTGGTCCTTTGTTGTTTTGCTTTGCTTGTCCCGGTGGCCTTGGCTTTTATCCGGCTTCCCTCTCTTGCCTTGCTCATGTGCGCTCGTGGCAGGCGGCTCTGACTGCCCGTGCACAAGTAAAGGGGTCAAAAGCTAGGCCCCTACTTTTGTACACCGACAGGAGCCCCCGAGCCTGGGTCACACATGGGCGCAACGCGTTGTTGGGCCAGAGCCAGAACGGTGCGTGGGTAGTTGAGGCGGATTTTACCGCGGCCACTGTTCCACCCGCTGCGCTTCCCCACGACCTGCGTTGAACGCGTGACATGGGGGTCATGCGCGTGCATGATGGCGGGGGCATGTGTGGGATGGCGACCGCACGCATGCGTGACGTCGCAGTTAATGGGAGAGGAGGCGGCCCACATTTTCCCCATAAAAAAGGGATAACTGCGGGCGCGCTGCTCACTTTTCCCCTTTCCTGTGCCTCCCTCCATCTGGAAACCGCCGTCGCCTTTCTTCTTCCTCGAGCCCTCTGCTTCTGCTCATCGCTGACACGCTTCTACCATCCCCTGCTTTCCGCTACCGCAGTGGCACCGAAATCCTCCAAAGGAAAGGGGGCAGCCAAGGATGCCGGCGCGGCGGAGCCGTCGGAGAGCGAGCTCGTGGTGTGACGGGCGCAGTTCACCCTTTTCCCCTCGATGGTCGACGTGCCCATGCTTCGGGAGTACTTCAAGGTCCTATGGGGCGTGAAGACAGGGGGAGACGACGGGGCATCCGGCCACACACGTCGTCCCCGCCAGTGCCGGGCCTTCCCCAAATCGGTACTCTTTCTTCGTTGACTATTTCTCCTGCGGGCTATGTCCCCTTTCTCTGATTTCTTCAAGGATATCTTGTACACCTTCGGCTTCCGCCTCCTGGACTTCACCCCAAATGTCGTGGCGTGTATGGCCCTTTTCGCACACCTTTGCGAGGGCTTCGTTGGGGTGCATCCCAGCACGGCGCTCTTCCGCCACTATTTCTCCCCCAGGATCCAAAAGGGAGGTGCCATCACCGGCAGCGTCGCTTGGATCCCAAGGGCCAAAGGAGCATACCCGGACGGCACCATGAAGGAGAGGTGGGAAGAGTGGCGGGGCCGGTGGTGTTATATCGAGGAGGAGAATCCACCGGCGTTCTGGGAGGTCCGTCAAGTGGCGCCGGTCCGTGGAAAGGACTGGGGCGATGTCGACGTCAACGACGAGAAGCTCACGATCGCCACCACCAGGATCCTCAGGCTTACCCGTGCCGGGCTCACCCTCGAGATGATCTGTGCGGACTTCATCCGTCGCCGAATTGCCCCTCTGCACGATAAGGGGAGGTTGGCCTGGCTTTTTGTGAATGCTGCTGATATCATGCGGCTCCGCCCCGGCCTAGACCATAACCCGACAGTGCTGAGGCATGCTCATCTCTGCCAGCGAATCTTCCAGATCGAGGTTAATGAAGAGGGCAAGGTAGAGTGGTCCGGCAAGGTGGCAAGAGCTTCCACGAAGGCCGGCAAGGTGGACAAGGAGCCCGTCTTCATGTTGCCAACGGGGGTGGTCCCACTCAGCAACAACTGTCGTCAGTCGGATATCATCGCCATGATGCCGCTCTTTAATGTGCATGGCCTTGACCTGAGCTGGGTCGATCCTGACGAGATCAGGGTGCAGGCGTTCTTCGACACCTTGCATGAGGAATATGTCACCGACGAGCCGCGGCTTGTCCAGGACACTTCTCAGGTGGAGTTGGACTACATCGCCCGCAGGTTGCGGGAGGCGACGCTTGCCGAGGAGTCGGCAAGGCTCGTCGTGGAGGCCGGCAACGCCTGCGGCACGGTGGACAGTGTTGCGGCAGAAGCGGAGGAGGTGGCCCTGCCGGAGTACTGCTTCTCCACCAACACCACGCCGTCGTGCTGCCGTTGGAGCTGTCTTCCTCAACCTCTCCTTCCTCCTTGCTGGATCAAGACGGAGGAGACGTCGTCCGTTCCGTACGTGTGTTGAACGCGGAGGTGCTGTCCGTTCGGCACTTGGTCATCGGTGATCTGAATCACGTCGAGTACGACTCCATCATCACCGTTCCCTCGAATGCTTCCGCACGCGATCTACAAGTGGTATGTAGATGCAAACTCACTCCCTTGACTCGTTGCTTAGATGAACTCATAGATGGATCTTGGTGAAACCGTAGGAAAAATTTTAATTTTCTGCAATGTTCCCCAACAGTGGCATCATGAGCTAGGTCTATGCGTAGTTCTCTATTGCACGAGTAGAACACAATTTTGTTGTGGGCGTAGATCTTGTCAACTTGCTTGCCGCTACTAGTCTTATCTTGCTTCAGCGGTATTGTGGGATGAAGCGGCCCGGACCAACCTTACACGTACGCTTACGTGAGACCGGTTCCACCGACTGACATGCACTAGTTGCATAAGGTGGCTGGCGGGTGTCTGTCTCTCCCACTTTAGTTGGAGCGGATTCGATGAAAAGGGTCCTTATGAAGGGTAAATAGAAGTTGACAAGATCACGTTGTGGTTATTCGTAGGTAAGAAAACGTTCTTGCTAGAACCCAATTGCAGCCACGTAAAAGATGCAACAACAATTAGAGGACGTCTAACTTGTTTTTACAGCAATTGTCATGTGATGTGATATGGCCAGAAGTTGTGATGAATGATGAATGATATATTGTGATGTATGAGATCATGTTCTTGTAATAGGAATCACAACTTGCATGTCGATGAGTATGACAACCGACAGGAGCCATAGGAGTTGTGTTTATTTTTTGTATGACCTGCGTGTCATTGAAGAACGCCATGTAAATTACTTTACATTATTGCTAAACGCGTTAGCCATAGAAGTAGAAGTAGTCGTTGGCGTGACAACTTCATGAAGACACGATGATGGAGATCATGATGATGGAGATCATGGTGTCATGCCGGTGACAAAGATGATCATGGAGCCCCGAAGATGGAGATCGAAGGAGCTATATGATATTGGCCATATCATGTCACTATTATATAATTGCATGTGATGTTTATTATGTTTATGCATCTTGTTTACATAGAACGACGGTAGTAAATAAGATGATCCCTTACAAAATTTCAACAAGCGTTCTCCCCTAACTGGGCACCGTTGCTAAAGTTCGTCGTTTCGAAGCACCACGTGATGATCGGGTGTGATAGATCCTTACGTTCACATACAATGGGTGTAAGACAGTTTTACACATGCAAAACACTTAGGGTTAACTTGACGAGCCTAGCATGTACAGACATGGCCTTGGAACACGGAGACCGAAAGGTCGAACACGAGTCGTATGGAAGATACGATCAACATGAGAATGTTCACCGACGATGACTAGTCCGTCTCACGTGATGATCGGACATGGCCTAGTCAACTCAGATCGTGTAACACTTAGATGACTAGAGGGATGTCTAATCTGAGTGGGAGTTCATTAAAATAATTTGATTAGATGAACTTAATTATCATGAACTTAGTCTAAAACTTTTTGCATAATATGTCTTGTAGATCAAATGGCCAACGCTCATGTCAACATGAACTTCAACGCGTTCCTAGAGAAAACCAAGCTGAAAGATGATGGCAGCAACTATACGGACTGGGTCCGGAACCTGAGGATCATCTCATAGCTGCCAGGAAACAATATGTCCTAGAAGGACCGCTAGGTGACGCTCCCGTCCCAGAGAACCAAGACATTATGAATGCTTGGCAGTCCCGAGCTGATGATTACTCCCTCGTTCAGTGCGGCATGCTTTACAGCTTAGAACTGGGGCTCCAAAAGCGTTTTGAGCAACACGGAGCATATGAGATGTTCGAGGAGCTGAAACTAGTTTTCCAAGCTCATGCCCGTGTCGAGAGATATGAAGTCTCCGACAAGTTCTATAGTTGTAAGATGGAGGAAAATAGTTCTGCCAGTGAGCACATACTCAAAATGTCTGGGTTGCACAACCGCCTGTCCCAGCTGGACATTAACCTCCCGGATGAGGCGGTCATTGACAGAATCCTTCAGTCGCTCCCACCAAGCTACAAGAACTTTGTGATGAACTACAATATGCAGGGGATGGTGAAGACCATTCCTGAAGTATTCTCGATGCTAAAATCAGCAGAGGTTGAAATCAAGAAAGAACATCAAGTGTTGATGGTCAATAAGACCACTAAGTTCAAGAAGGGCAAGGGTAAGAAGAACTTCAAGAAGGACGGCAAAGATGTTGCCACGCCCGGTAAGCCAGTTGCCGGGAAGAAGTCAAAGAATGGACCCAAGCCTGAAACTGAGTGCTTTTATTGCAAGGGGAAGGGTCACTGGAAGCGGAACTGCCCCAAATACTTAGCGGATAAGAAGGCCGGCAACACCAAAGGTATATTTGATATACATGTAATTGATGTGTACCTTACCAGTACTCGTAGTAACTCCTGGGTATTTGATACCGGTGCCGTTGCTCACATTTGTAACTCACAGCAGGAGCTACGGAATAAGCGGAGACTGGCGAAGGACGAGGTGACGATGCGCGTCGGGAATGGTTCCAAGGTCGATGTGATCACCGTCGGCACGCTACCTGTACATTTACCTACGGGATTAGTTTTAAACCTCAATAATTGTTATTTAGTGCCCAGCTTGAGCATGAACATTGTATCTGGATCTCATTTAATACGAGATGGCTACTCATTTAAATCCGAGAATAATGGTTGTTCTATTTATATGAGAGATATGTTTTATGGTCATGCCCCGATGGTCAATGGTTTATTCTTAATGAATCTCGAACGTAATGTTACACATATTCATAGCGTGAATACCAAAAGATGTAAAGTTGATAACGATAGTCCCACATACTTGTGGCATTGCCGCCTTGGTCACATTGGTGTCAAGCGCATGAAGAAGCTCCATGCTGATGGACTTTTAGAGTCTCTCAATTATGAATCATTTGACACATGCGAACCATGCCTCATGGGCAAAATGACCAAGACCCCGTTCTCCGGAACAACGGAGCGAGCAACCAACTTGTTGGAAATCATACATACCGATGTGTGCGGTCCAATGACCGTTGAGGCTCGCGGAGGATATCGTTATGTTCTCACTCTCATGATGACTTGAGTAGATATGGGTATGTCTACTTGATGAAACACAAGTCTGAGACCTTTGAAAAGTTCAAGGAATTTCAGAATGAAGTAGAGAATCAACGTGACCGAAAGATAAAATTCTTACGATCAGATCGTGGAGGAGAATATTTAAGTCACGAATTTGGTACACACTTAAGAAAATGTGGAATCGTTTCACAACTCACGCCGCCTGGAACACCTCAGCGTAACGGTGTGTCCGAACGTCGT